>NW_014543537.1:0-1302 GCF_000741045.1 Vigna radiata var. radiata | reverse complement strand
ACAGAATTTTGGTTTCAATTACATCAATAATTCAATAGTTCGTGGAATTACATCCAAGGATAGTAAACACTTTCATGTCAATGTTTTGGGCTGTAACAATTTCACATTTGATGGGTTTAAAGTAAGTGCTCCAGGTGATAGTGCCAACACCGATGGCATCCACATTGGAAGATCCACCGGTGTGAATGTTCTTAATACAAATATTGCCACTGGAGATGATTGNGTCTCACTAGGTGACGGTAGCAGACAAGTACTTGTGCAAAATGTGAAATGTGGACCTGGTCATGGTATTAGTATTGGAAGNCTTGGCAAATACAAGGAAGAAGAGCCTGTTGAAGGTATCACAATTAAGAGTTGCACTTTAACAGGAACTAGCAATGGAGTGAGGATTAAGACTTGGCCTAATGAGCCAGGAACAATTACAGTTACAGACACGACATTTGAAGATATTACCATGCAAAATGTTTCGAACCCTGTTCTTATAGACCAAGAGTATTGCCCATGGAACCAATGCTCCAAAAAGGTATTTAGTTCCTTATCTATTAATGTACACATTAACATTGTTCTTTTAGTACAAAAATATTTCTCGCACTAAGGTGACTTGAAAACCTAATTTTTATCGTATCTCTTATTGTTGTGATGATTCAGAATCCATCGAAAGTAAAGATAAGCAAAGTTATCATCAAGAATATCAAGGGAACTTCAGGAACTAAAGAAGGAATTGTTCTTGCTTGTAGTAGTGGTGTACCATGTGAGGGCGTAGAGTTATCTAATATTGATCTCACATTTAATGGAGCTCCGACAACAGCTACATGTTCTAATGTCAAGCCAAAAATAACAGGAAAGGTTCCTGCCTGTGAAGCTCCAACTACTAAGAAAGAATAATAATTCAAATTTTTTTAGATAGTTTATTTATACAATTATTTGTCTTGATAAAGTAAAAGAACAGTTATAGAATTAGTTATTGATGTAATTCCTTGTTAAATAAATACTTGAAACAAATTCAAGTAAAACAATAATGTAAAATACTTCCATTAAAATGTAAAAAAGTTAATTTCAATTCAGAAATTAACTTTTTTTTAAAAATGAAACTTTAATTTTTTTATTTTAAAATACTTCCATTAAAATCAGTTACAATAGTTTTATTTAATTTGTTAGTACAATTGTACCAAACCTCTTCATCAAAGTTGCCTGTTGTAATTAATGGATACAAATATAATTATCTTTTTTCTCTTGCTAAAAAAGGCTTAATAAATTTATTGGAAGTCCAATATTATATAATTCTCCCAACTCTTAGGATGA
>NW_014543536.1:0-1303 GCF_000741045.1 Vigna radiata var. radiata | reverse complement strand
TATCCCTAGCCTCCCCTAGCAATTAATAATGCATTAAGAACAGAAGCAAAAACAATTGATCGTCCTACCCCTTATCCCTAGGCGAGTATTGCTTAATCAAGGAATTTCTCACCAATTCATGACATTACTGTACGTCCCCGTATCAATAAAGACAAACCCACTACCCGGCGATTTGCCTCTAATCGCAAATTCGCCCAGCGCCCATGCCAGGTGCCTTCTCCTCGCCCTAGACCGCCCATCGATGAATTTTGCCACCAGGCAGTCCCTAGACTCATCTTTTCTTCAGTTTTCTTCCTCTGTCCTGAGTCTAAGACCTTCATCTTCAACCTCCATCTTCACTTTCATCAAAATAACTACATTTGGATCTCATGTAAGGCTTGGGCCTTCATTTGGATGCTCAAGCTTCGAGACCTCATCGCCCAGGCGGTTATTTTCGCCGCCCGGGCGGCCAACATCGATTTCTACGCTGAAAAACTGCATTCTAGTTTACTTTTCTGCATTTTGGTTGACTGGTTGACTTTTCTACATTCAGTTTTGACTTTTCAGCACTGCAACTGTTTGATACTTTAACTCTTCCTTCAAACCATTCCAATAGCCTACAAAATCAAGGGAATTAGTTAAAAAATCATTAAGTTCCACCTCAACTCTTTTATTCATAAAATAAAGCAAAAACATGAGTCCAAGCAAGTTTCTAAGTGAAAAAGGGTGTTTTTAGTATCCAAATTACATCACAAATAACGGTGTTTTAAACCGTTATCAAAACTCCAAACTTAGAACTTTGTCTATCCTCAAGCAAACGGAATGTAACTCAGCTCTTCAGAACAATCACTACAATGACTCAACCTTTTCCAAAAACTTTTTCTTTCAAGACAAGGAATCACTTTTATCAATTCAGCATAAAGATCTCAGTCAAGATGTGCAGATGCCTTAATTAAATTAAAATCAGTGTGATGCTCAAATACTTCCAACAGGTGTTATCCTTACGAATGATCAATCAACCAAGCAAAGATGCAATCAGAAATTCAGATAACTACTCCTCACCAAGGAAAGTGTTTCACTCAAACACTCAAAAGTAATTTACTCAAGCACTCAAAAGTGTCTCACTCAGCTCACAAGTGTATAATGTGGTGTTTCACTCTACTATCACAATGTCACACAAATTAATTTTGCCTTTCATTTAACTACAATCAAACATACTCACAAGCAAACAATCATCACAAGGACTTTTTATGGCTTATAACTTGGCTGGGTGATAACGGTCTAAAAACCGTTATTTTCATACTTAAATTTGATATTAAAACAC
>NW_014543535.1:0-1026 GCF_000741045.1 Vigna radiata var. radiata | reverse complement strand
GTTAAGAAATAAAAAAAAAGTAAGAACAGTAATAATAATTTGACCTGGCCCAGTTTGTTGTTTCATTTTACAAAGTAAAACATATTTTTTGAAGAAATTTTCCCTTTTATACCTCAATAAAATCAGAGAAAGAAGCACAATTAATCCTTGCCAATAGTCAGCTTTTTTATTTCTTGGGTGGCTCAAATTCTGTCGCCTTAACAAATAGATTCACAGTCAAATACTTACGCTGATCAGATTAATAACTAACTAATATTATAGAACTGCAAATAAATAATATTGACATTATTTTCCAAAGAAAAATGAGCCAGGTCAAAATGGACAGGTTTATGCGAATCAGCCTCTGCACATTGAATTTCTTTTTTGGCAACAGCTCTTTGACTTTTTAAAAAGTTAAAATAGAGTCTTTTCATAATAATGGCTAAAGTGTCATATTTTGTATCTGTCTTTGTGGCATTGCAGACTTCCTGTTTTCTCTAGTTTTTGGGTAGAAACCTACTCAACATAAAAGTTCTTGAGAACTTTCTTGATATTTCTGCTCTAATAAAGTTAGCTTGTTTTTCCTCAAAAAAAGAAAATAGTAGGAAATTTTGAAACACCACAATGGAGATGTCGCTAGCAAATAGTGAAAGCAGGCATTTTGTCAAATGCCTAGGCAGATAGCTAAATTTTGATTGCCTACAAAATTTTGTGAATTAATGGCGGAGAGCTCTTGAGTTTTCAATATTTGTGGAAAAAATCTCATCAAACCTACAAACTCTTGTCGTCTCTTCCTTCTAAATTGCTTCTCATATTTTTAAATGTTGAAATTCTAAAAATGCTTCATTCTCTGACTTGCTGAAAATATCAAGATATGTGTCTACTCAGGAGCTGAAAATTGTTTAAAATACTATTTCGTGATGCAAATTTTTACTGAGAATTTTTGCTTACAGGGTCAATTAATTATTTTGTCTAAAATGAGGAAAAGAATCAGAATTTCAATCTTAGCTAGAATATTTGACTATTTGCCTAGGCATTTGACAAAAT
>NW_014543534.1:0-1353 GCF_000741045.1 Vigna radiata var. radiata | reverse complement strand
ACAAACAATTCGAAACAATCATTAGATCTACCTACGGGATATTAAAATTAACACTGGATATTTTTTTTGTAAAATAAATAAAAAATTATGAAAATAAAAAATAAAAAATAAAAAATAAAAAATAAAAAATATTAATAAATTAATTAAATAATTGATAGTTTTAAAAATGGAGAGTTTGATTAAAGGGCTTCATCTACATTTGGAAAACCTTTAAAACATGATGAATTGCAAGGATTTGTTAAAGATGATGCTAATAGTATTTTTTAAATCTATAACGAATGGTGATACTGTTGTTGTCTTAGATGAAGATAACAATCAAATTACTATTTGTTTGGCAGAAGTAGATTGGGAAGAAGTATCAACCCAAGAACAAGCCAATGAGAGCAAAGAGTCAGAAGTCTCTAAAGAGAAAATCTATAAACGTTTCCATTGGATAAACATTGATGCCAGTATTGTAGAGAAAGACAGCTCAAATAAAACAGTAACATTAGAGGTTCTTTTAGATGAGAAGTATGAAAAAATTATAGTTCCTACCACTATGGTTTATCCACAGGATGATGGCAGTTGTAAAGTTTCCCATGATTTTTTCCAGAGCAAATTAGAAGAATTAGAATATAAAAAACTTATTGATATTTAAGCGAGTATTGTAGAAGAAAAGTCAAAATCGTATCTAATAGACTTAGAACTACAAAGTGGAGTAAGGGGAAATGTTTATGTACCTAAAAGAATGCTTATAGAACAGGGAGATGGTACATACAAGATGCCTATAAAGATGTATGAGGAGAAAGCCCAAGAGTTTTTAGAGAAAGAAAATCAGTGGATTTACGTACCAGCACAAGTTTTAGAAGAAAAAGAGAAACCTATTTAGTAAACTTAGAACTAGAAAATGGTATAAAAGAGGCTGTATATGTACCTAAAAATATGTTAAGAGAGCCTCAAGAGGGTATTGATAAGATGCCCATAAGCTTTTATCAGCTAAAGGTAAAAGAGATACAAGACTTACAAAAAAAGTTAGTTTCTGTAGACATTAGGATCATCGAAGAAAAAGAAAAGTCCAGTCGTATCTCCTTACGATTGAGTGAAGATCTAGAAGCGGAGATTCAAGTTTCCAATCATGTGCTAAAAAAGCAACAGGATGATAGTTATAAGATGTCGGAGGGGTTTTATCAGAGCAAATTCAAAGAGGTTGTAGATTCGAGGTATTCACAAGAAAAGCAAAAAATGTATGAAAAAGTAGCTGTAAAAAATGGATTTGATGTATCTAAGAGATCCCCTTACAGGGGATGATTTATTGTGGTATGGGAAGGTAGAACAAACAAGGACATATAAGTTTAGTGATACAGCAGTAAAATA
>NW_014543533.1:0-1313 GCF_000741045.1 Vigna radiata var. radiata | reverse complement strand
TTAACCCATATTTCTTCTATTATAAATAGAGAACCCTATGTGTGTATTTAACACAAGGGATTAATTCCAATATATAATTTTCACTATATTTAACATTGTATCAGAGCAGGTTTTCTGATCCTTTTCTACTTTGCCTGCCACCGGCGGTCCCCCGTAAAAGTTTCTTTTTCAACCTGTGCCTTTATACTTCAATGGGCAATCTTTGGTTTCTGTCTCGCATATGTCTGGTGTTGATGTCTGCCACTGCTCGTTGCCGCTCGCCACCAGCCGCCACCTGCAACCTGTCCACCGTCTCCGGCCACCGTCTCTGGTCGCCGTCTCTGGCTGTCGTCTCCGGCCATCGTCTTCGGCACCGCCGCCGGCACCGTCTCCGACCACCGTCACCGACCACCGTCTCCGGTCGCCGTCTCCGGCTGTCGTCTCCGGCACCGTCTCCGGCCACCGTCTCCGGCCGTCGTCTCCGCCACTTGTGCCACCGATGCACCAACACCTAGTCCTACCTCTACTGCTTCCGCTATCTTCTTCTCTATTCTGAAAGGTCTTCAAGGACAGTCAGTGGTTAACACCAAGAAATTTCAACACTAAAATTATGGGTTGAAACAATTTCACCAACCCTTTGTCAAATCTGTCAGATTTGTTTTTTTGGGTGCTTTGATGAATAAGAGCTCATTATGATCTTCCACTTTCACAATCTGTCATCGGCGCGCCGTCATTTCCGCCGTTCGTCGTGAGGGGGAGTATGTTTCCTGCCAGGTTTTAGGCTTTCAGACTCCATTAGTCAATGATGGCAATCCTTGCAATTTTATCGCTTCTAGCCACTACAGGCCTCATCAATCAGTGATGACAGTCCCTGTAGTTTTGTCGCTTTTAACCACTACAAGCCCCATCAGTCAATGATGGCAGTCCCTGTAGTTTTGATGCAAGCCCCATCCTTACTTGATGGCAATCTAGTCCTTGGAGTTTGTCATTGTTCTCCTTTGTCAAAGTCATCCCACTTGAAGTTTCATGGTGCTATTTGAAATTTCGCAGTTGTCCACTACTGTCCATAAATTGCTATTAGTTGTTCATCGACAAGTGATTGCGCATCTGTTTGCCGCACACTCTTGAAGACAAATCATATATTTCAAATTGAGTTTATTTATTCCAAGCTTGGTCCATACAATCTGTATGCTCCAGCTTGAGGGGGAGTGTTAGAGATATTATATTTAGTTTATATTATGTTTATGTTAATTAGGGAAATATAGTCCCTATATGTTTATTAGGGAAACATTGTTCTTATTTTATTTTATTTTATTCTTACATATTCATTTGTA
>NW_014543532.1:0-1160 GCF_000741045.1 Vigna radiata var. radiata | reverse complement strand
GATACTAGATTTGATCGTGTATTGCGCATTACCGAAAGAGATAATACATTGAGCTTTATTTCTGAATTTAAAGATGACAAAACAACAATTGGTGTGGGGAGTTCATGGGAAAAAGATGAACAATTACTCATTAATATTATTAATACCTCTTATCAAGAAGTTAAATGGATTATTGCACCACATAATATTAAGATAGAACAGATAATGCAATTAAGACAAAGTATTTTAAAAAAAGTAGTCTTATTTTCTGAAAGAGAAGGAAAAAAATTAAGTGATTTTGATGTTTTTATCATTGATACTATGGGGTTATTGACAAAAATATATAGTTATGTTGATATTGCTTATGTTGGAGGGGGATTTAATAAATCCGGAGTGCATAATATTTTAGAACCAGCTGTTTTTGGAATTCCAGTTATCATTGGACCATATTTTGATCGATTTGCAGAAGCTACCGAATTGGTCAATAGAAATGGATGTATATCTATCAATACTCAAGAAAAATTAAATATTATTTTTAATATGTTGATTAGAGATAAGGATCTTAGGGAAGAAAAAGGGCTTATTTGTAAAAATTTTGTTCAAGAAAATAAAAATGCTACAACAATAATTTTAAATCACATATTTATAGATATTTAAATATATCGTTTAATGATAAACTATGGAAATAGATTTTAGACCAATAACATATGCCGATATAGACGATTTAGTTTTTATGATGGAACAGTTTTATGCAATAGATAATTATTCTATTGATATTGAGTGTTCTAAAAGTATGTTTAGAGAGTTTATAACATATGATTATTTAGGAAAAGGATGGTTAATTATGAATAACGAGGTTCCTATTGGTTATACTATTATTACTTTTTGTTTTAGTTTTGAATATAAAGGACATATTGCGTTTTTGGATGAGCTTTATATATTGAAAAATGCACGAGGAAAAGGATTTGGACAAAAAACCCTTGATTTTCTTATGAAAGAATTTCAAAAATTATCTTTAAAAGTAGTATACTTGGAAGTAGAAAAACATAATGAACAAGCAAAAAAATTATATTCTAAAAATGGTTTTTCAATTCATAATAGAGAATTCATGAAGCGGTTTATAGAATATTAGAATTAATATTTCCAAAATTAATAAATGCTTTAAGAGGCAATATATTATT
>NW_014543531.1:0-1527 GCF_000741045.1 Vigna radiata var. radiata | reverse complement strand
TTTTTTTTACTAGTGCCTCTTTTTCTACAATAATGTCTTCTTATGAGAAGTAGAATAAAATCTGAAGAAAGGAATAAGGAAGACAAGTTTGCCTAGAACAAATATATCAAGTTTCAAAAAGAGAATGAATAACATAAAACATACTAACATAGTAAGAGGGAAGAAGAATTGATTTAATGTAATTAATTAAAAATGAAATTTTCTATTATCTTTGTGTAACCTTCCATATACTAAGTTCACCCCTTTTACGTTCACTTCAACCAACTTTGACACTAACCTAAAGTTCAAAGTCAACTAATCTTGTGTTCACTTGCTTCACCACTCATATAAATCTAGACCCGGATATACCGCGTTATTAATTAAATTAAAATTAAACTTAATTATAATTTTAAATGATTTCGTATTTATTAAAAAAACATAAATCCTTATGAAAACATAAATCTATATACACGGTGGATGGAGGTGAGTACAAGGAGAGAAGTAAATACTTAAACAATATTTTACATCTTAAAATTTATCTCTATCCACAAATTGAAAATATCTCTAATACAAAATTGATAAAAAGATGTCTTACAATTTTCACCTCATTAAATTTGAAGTAACACCAACCATACATTTAAGGATTAAATATTATTTTGATATTTTAATTTAAGTATAAATTAAAATTAGGTGTTTTTCATTTTAGAACTCAATGAATTTAATTATTTTAATCAAATTTTGTTAAGTTTATTTAAATTTTCATACGTGTTTTTCAATTAACAATAAAAAAGAGATGTATAAAATAATATAAACAACTCAAATATTATCATAAAACATGTTTAAAACGTTAAATAAACTTAATAAAATTTGTTTAAAAAAACTAAATATCTATACATTTTTAAAGTTAAGAGATTAAATTAAATCAAAGTTTCAATTCTAACCGTAAATTAAGGAACACAATAATGATTAACAGAAAAAAATATATATTAAAAGAAGAAGATTAAAAATGAAGTTGAACAGAAGAAGTGATATATATGGTTTAAGCGTGATGCATAAGAATGTTAACTTTTGTAGAAGGATTGATTATAATGAAAAGTAGTTGTCCCTGGTTTTCCACCCGTTTGACTTATAAATCCACACAGACCACACAAAATATGGCTGTGCCTGTCTTATTCAATATCGAATTATGTTTTTCACGCCTCAGAATCTTTGTTTTTTTCTTTCTTTCTCCATTTATTTTCTGCTTATCTTCCTCTTTCTATCAGAGGAAATTCAAGCTCTCAACCATTAAACATCATCCTCGACTTTCTTTTCTTTTCGCATGTGCATGCCACTCAATGTCTCCAACGTGCCACTGTCTCAAACTTCATAAAGCTAAGTCCTTTTTTCCTTTTCAAAAAATGTCTTCTTTTTCTTTTTATTATCAATATTTTTTAGATTTAAACCTCTTTTTGGTTCGTAAGTTATAAGCGGATGTTCAGTTTAGTCCCCGTTTTTAAAAATGTAAATCTTTAGTCCCTAAGTTATAAAAAATGTATCAAATGAGTC
>NW_014543530.1:0-1527 GCF_000741045.1 Vigna radiata var. radiata | reverse complement strand
ACCTATCATAAAATAATATTCTACCTAGATAAACAGAAAAGCATAACTACCCATTCCTATTTTATCTGTATCAAATCAAACCAAATATTACTAGACCCAAAACTAATAAAATAATAAATCTCTAAAATTTAAGTTTATCCCAACACTAGGATGGTTGTCCTGTACAATTTAAAATGTATACTCCATAAATACAATATTTAGTAATGAAGCTCCAATCTTTTCTCGAAGCCTTCAAAACCCAAGATGACCATTTGGATGAGCGGTGGCTTTGTACCGCTGAGCAGTGACCTCAAGTGGCATTAACAATTAATGAAGAAGATGAATTCCTTTATGCATGAGAGTGATTAGGTGAAATCTAAACCCTAACAACACATTCATCTCATATTAGCAACATCATCCATTCACTTTTGTGTTTAGCCTCAATTGATCAAATTCCATGCATATTTACTTTTATTGTTTTGCATTAACAACCCCAAAATATTTTTCCTATAGTCTTGATTGGTTAAGCAAAAGCACAACTGTTTAGTGTCGTGAGTCTCTTGGGAAAACGATACTCGGACTTACCTTTTATTTATTACTTGATACGTTTTGGTACACTTGCCAAGGTGTTAACAATATCCCCTTTCGTGCAATCTACAACCCACTTTGAACAATCCTCAAAGTGTACCAGACTCCACGAGTCTAACCCCTGTAATCACAACAAGTAACAACAATCGCTACGAATGTCAACAACTATCTTGATCAACTCAAAAACACCTCAATTGTGCAGATTTTGATCAAGCCGTAAGCGCAACACAGTCCTTCTTCAAAAACTCTTCCAAGCAAGATCATAATTGTCTTCTTGATGAGTTCTTAGAGCTCTAAAACTCAGAGAATAAATCTGAAACAGAATATGAAATTGTCAGTTCATCATAAGTCTCTGAAAACAATCAGGTCTCGTCTATTTATAGATTTCTATAAATCAGACGCTCCAGTAGTCGATTGTGCTACTAATAAAGTTGACTGTATTATAACGGTTATAACAGTCAAGACACAATAGTAGCAATTCAGTCAAACCAATTAATTTCTCAGTCAATGCAGTAGACCAACATTCAATGCTCAACTAACTTTTAAAAATATAGTCGTTACTATTCATGAGCATAACAAAATTTCAAACAAGGCAACTCATACAGTCGAATGCGTGGCGCACATAGTCGACTTCAACACAAAAGTTCACTTTGAAATTCTTTTCAATTTAAAATCTCACAAAGCACTGTTTCTAAAAATCTGTGCATAGTCACGAGCTTAAATCGACTTCCCCTATAATGAAGTCAACTTACAGTTTGCAGTAATGCAACACAATTTAGGTTCATAAATGTGCATGTGGTTTTCTTCTTTCAAATCATGTGTAGTGCAACCAGATATGATGTAACATATACAAGCTCAGTAAATTTGCATTCACATATCAAGATAATCACATAAACATGTTCAACAATATATCAATCAATAAGCAATAGAACATGTAACACATCAATCAACATATGTGTT
>NW_014543529.1:0-1528 GCF_000741045.1 Vigna radiata var. radiata | reverse complement strand
GATTATAATATTATCTTTTACAAGTATTAAGAGTTGTTTAAAAATGATTTAATAAAAATGTGACCTTTAATAAAAAATATTAGTATAATATTTATTTAAAAATTAATTTTAATTTCAATTTAAAAGAGAACAAAATTGCTTCATTTAAAAAAATATCCGAATTGAATTAAAGGTTAAATATGTTTTTGGTCCCTTAACTTTTAGTGAAAAATGAAATTAGTCCCTCTTCAAAACTTTGACCTAATTTATTTTGACCTAATTTAGTCTCCAACTTTATAAATATATGAATTTAGTCCTTTTAACTACATTTTGTTAGTTTTATTTGATGTTTCAAGCACATTTCTAAATTACCACCGAAGTAAAAATGTGTCAAATAGTGTAAACAACCCAAATACTATCATGAAACGCACTTGAAACATCAAATAAACCTAACAAAATTTAGTTAAAAGGACTAAATTCATACATTTCTAAACTTGAAGGACTAAATTGGTCTAAAGTTTCAAAAAGGGATTAATTTCAATTTTTCTTTAAAATTAAAGTACTAAAAACATATTTAACCCTTAAATTAAAATAACAAATATTGAGGCAAATTTAATATAAGACAATAACTTGTGACATTAATATATGGACATTGAATTGATAGATGTACATTATTTTTAATTTAAGAAACAATAAAATAAATAAAATAAAAAAGGATTAATACCTCCATTGGTCCTCATATTTGTTTATCAATCTCAGTTTGGTCCTCAAGTTTTAAACTGTCTCAATTAGGTCATAATTTTTGTAAAAATGCACACATTTACCCCATCCGTTAATTTTTGTCTATTAATTAGGTCATAATATTAGCTGAGCTGTAATTATTTTTATTATTGTAATTAAATTCAAAGAGTGACGTGTTTCCATCTTAATTCCACCTCAGATGTGTGAGAAACATCTGAAAAGATGGAAACCACGGCCGAGTCTCACTCGGGAAGCATGTTTTTGGATTTCATGGGTTTTCTGCAGAACTTAAAGCTTACTATTACTGAATTGGTAAGTGGTGTGTCTAGTTTCCTTCAGAATATATTCCCGTCACCTGATTCTTCTAAGGAGGCCATTGGGGCATATTCTGCGTATGGGAAGCTGGGTGAAAGAATCTCAATCCCTTACAGTGGAGGGTGATGAAGACGATGGAGGAATCCCAATCCTTTAACATCTCCAATTAAAAAAATTCCACGTAATATAATATTGTTACGTCAACATTTTAAGTCTGCATCACGTCAGCTAAATTTAACTCCGTCTGCTAGCACTTAACAAATGGGGTACAATGTGTGCATTTTTACAAAAATTGTGACCAAATTGAGACGGTTTAAAATTTGAGGACCAAATTGAGATTGACCGACAAATATGAGGAACAACGGAGGTATTAAACCATAAAAAAAGTACAAATTAACACGTAACATACTATATTTACATGTTATTCGTGTTTTAACAGTGTTAAAAAAAAAACTAAATTGACAAAAGTTGATAAAAGTTTTGAAAGAAAAAA
>NW_014543528.1:0-1527 GCF_000741045.1 Vigna radiata var. radiata | reverse complement strand
ACAGATATAACAACTTAGTTTGTGTTATTTCCTCTGAGACATTACATGAGTTGAGGAACTTGAAGAAACTTGTTGTGACTCGTTGTAAGAAATTGAAAATAGTATTTAACATTCATCAAGAAATATCTTATTCCACACAACTCCTGCACCAACTATACGAGCTAGTTTTGATTGATCTTCCTAAATTGACTTGCATTACTAACAAAGAAAATTGTAGATTATATCCAAACTTAAAAACCCTACATGTGAAGCAATGCAACTCTCTTAGTCTACTACAAGTCCCTCAAAACCTCATAAATATGGAGATTTCTAACAGTCATATGTTGGAGAAAATTATCATCACTGAAGAACAAGTAGAGATAAGGAGAGAGAAACTTACCTTCCATGAATTGAAACATGTTTCTCTGGAAAATTTGTCAAAGCTTTCAGTTGCATTTTCTTCTATATATGAATAACCAACCTTACAAACATTAAAAATAGCAAATTGTTCTGCTATGAAGTCTTTGGTTGAAGATTCTAAAGTTCTTACAGAATCGTCTACAACAAAGTATTTCTTTTCAAGTTCGGTAAGTTTCAATTACAAATTATTTATCAATTGTGTTTTGTATGGAAATCACAATTTTTCCTCTTGTCATTTGATATAATGGTAACAAATATTTATTTTAATTACTTGTATTGACGATGGAATGAATGTATANAATTGTATAATATAAGTACATACCATGCTAATTATCAACTTTCATGAGTTTAATTTCATAATGTAGTTCTTTCTACTTAGTTTATAGAGTCCATAAGCTTAAATTACCTTTTCCTTCTTGCAGTTGTTAATGGGAAAACTTAAGGAACTTCATATTATAAATACAGACGTAGAGAAACTTTGGCATTCCAATTATCCGTTTGATTCATTTTGTGAACTTGAAATTCTAAATTTGATCAACAACAATAAATTACAAATGTGAAATATTGGCAAAGGTATTTGATCTTGAAGATGACAATCTTGACCATAACATTCCTGATCAAATTGAAGTATGTCTGGAATAAGGAACCTCAGGTCTATTTTTTCCAAATTTGGTGTCACTTTACATTGTCCATTGTCATAGCCTTCAAAGTTTATTCTCACTTTCTTCCATCAAAAATCTTAGAAAACTCAAGATACTCAAATTGTGCAAATGTATTAAAATGGAAGAGGTCATATATCTAATGATATATTTGAAGATGGAAATGATTCTGTCATTTTTCCTGAACTACAATATCTTGTATTGAAGGATCTTCCAATGTTGGTAAGATTTTANAGGCAACGTAAAATTATATATTGGCCTAAGTTGAACACAGTAAGANTAAGGAATATTCCAAAAATGGAAACATTTTCAACAGACATCCTCGTCACACCATTTTTAAGATCAATTTATGTAACATATACTAAAAAACTCTGGTTCGGAAGCTTGAATAACACCATATCCTATATGAACAACAATCCAGGTACTAACCATTAATATTATGCAAACATATTTAAATATTATAATATAT
>NW_014543527.1:0-1530 GCF_000741045.1 Vigna radiata var. radiata | reverse complement strand
ATATATATATATATATATATATATGATCTTGTTTCATATAAGGATAATATTTTTTTACTCAAACTTCTCTCCAAATATTTTCCAAGAAATTTTTCACATTTCATTTTGTCAAAAGTTTACTGAACAGTTTGATTTATGTAACCATCTTAGAAAAAATTGTATGAAATATATTTAAATGTTAATCTTTAATACTCAAATCAAACAACTAATCATATATCATTTCAAATATGTGATCATAAAGAATTAAGATAAGTTCATTACAATCCAAGCTACATATCACATTGCATAAAATCTTCTCTCTCATCCTCTTTTCATATAACATGAAATTTCATCATATCTCATCAATCTTACATACTTTTTACCAAACATTATCAATCTCAATAAACATACACATAAGTCATTTAAATAAAACTATAAATCAATCACTTATAAACATTAATGTTCAATTTGTATTTTAATAATACAACATCTAAACATCAAATGATTAATTCAGACCATAATTTTCTCAAATTTTGTTATTTACTCATTTCAAATCTATCCTAGTCCTTAGCTCAAAGTATGCATGTTTAAGCTCATGTCAATATCACATGTAATATGGTCATAAAATTAACATATCAATAAAATATCAAATTCAAAACATGTTAAACAATAAATTATCAGAAAAACTCAACAAAATTCAAACTTCTTCTCAACCAACCACAATCGTTATATAGAAAAAAAAACTAGCAAGTCACCTTCACATACATAGCATATACTTTTATGGTTTTATCAAAATCATAAATAGTTTTCCTTATAGTCTTTAACTCAAATTATAAATCTCTAATTTAAACACAAATTACTCAAAATTTAGGGTATAGAGCAAGGTATTCAAAGGATCTTTTTCTAAACAAGGTTCACTAAAATTGATTACAGAATCTTAAAAAAAATAAGAGAAGAAATCATTTATAAAGCAATTAGAAACTTATTTAGTTTAAAAATATGATAGGTAGAAAGGTTTCTTAAATTCTTAGCTATGACGAGGTTTGATCAAATTATGAAATAAATGAAGTATGGAGACATAAAATTGGAGAGAGGGATTGGATAAATTTTTTGAGAGGAAGGAATAAGACAAAAGGAAGAAGAAAGGAAAGTGTGAGAGGGACAACTCAAAACCTCAAGGCAATAGATTTATGGGTTCCGATATAGGGACCGTATTTCATATGAGCCAGTCACTAAGACTAACTAACAGTTTTGATACCACTAACGAGTATTTCGAAGAAAGAATTAATTAAGGAAACATAATACCAGTAAGACTTGTGCCCAATCATATAAAAGATTGATATCACTCTTAATTCAAAACCTTAAAATAATCTATCTATTCATTCTTATATGATACTCAACTTTTATATATATATATATATATATATATATATATATATATATATATATATATATATATATATATATATATATATATATATCAAATGTATTCCAATTGTTAGGAGTAGTTTGTTTTATTTGATTCCAACTTAACAAATTCAGTATTCACTC
>NW_014543526.1:0-1529 GCF_000741045.1 Vigna radiata var. radiata | reverse complement strand
GTCAACATTTCTTTTTCCCAAGCTTGGGGGTAGGTACTAGTAGCAGCCTTCCACATCAATGTCTTCAAGGTGTTTCCAGTGAACTTCTTTCTGAAATTTGCATATAAGTGTCTCNTGCAAAATCTATGCTCTGCATTAGGTAACAGTGCTTCCAATGCTGGCTGCAGACCCTGGGGACCAAATTGAACTTTTTTAAAGTTAAAAGGGGACCAAATTGAACATTTTTTATCAAAAAAGGGGACCAAATTGAACTTAGATAAATAAGTCAGCAAAATTTAACAAATACGTATACCTTTTGTTGGTCAGACATAAAAGTGCATGCATCCATTACTTCAGTGCCCCCAAGGTCTTCTATCAACAATTCCAAAAANCAGGACCAAGTTTCTTTGTTTTCTACTTNCACAATTGCATATGCCAGAGGTAACATCTGGTCATTAGGATCTCTACCAACAGCTGTTAATAGCTCNCCCTTGTACTTTCCTTTTAGGAAACATCCATCCAAACCAATAAAGGGCCTACAAGAGACGAAGCTATTCTTGCAAGCTTTCAAACATACATAGAACCTTTCGAAGGTTGGCTGACCACTTTCACTATTCACTTTAACTATAACAGTTGATCCCGGGTTACACCTTAATAATTCATGTGCATAATCAAATATCCTTCTGAACTGATCNTTGAATGACCCTTCAAGTTTGCTTGATGCCATTAATCTTGCCCTACGGGCTTTAGATAGTGAGACACTTGTATTCCATTTCCTCAATGCTTTTGACCGTATGTCACATATCTTCAAATTCGGATTTTCAAGTAGTGTGTTATCTAAAGTGTCACTTAACCACTTTGCATTCATCATTTTGACATTGAATTGCCTACTGCAGGTATGGGTATCTTGCATTTTTCTCAATTGCCAAGTTCTACATCCTTCTAAATATCCACAGTAAAGCATCCATGGACATTTTTTTTCTGCGCCCAAGCATCTCACTCGAACCCTTCTATTNTCATTCTTAAGAAACTTCAAATTCCTCCCTGAATGCACGGCATAACTTCTAACAGCATCCATAAATTCTGACTTATCACTGAACTTTGTTCCNACTTCCCACTTGTATTCTGACATATCTTTTTGCTTCACATAAGACCCAAATGGACCGCAACTTTGCCTTTCATCAACACCATCCTCACTTCCACTCTCTTCTAGACTGTTCAATGCTTCTGATTCCCAGTCATCATCAGACAACCCCCTGTCCTTTGGGTTTCTCTGGATATCTCCACTGTCATCTCTGTCATTCTCACTATATTCATCTGTGTCATTCTCACTATATTCATCTGTGTCATTCTCACTATATTCTACTGAAACTGACCCTTCTACTGCGTCATGTAATACCCCTTCATGAATATTAACGTCAACATCAACTAGTCCTTCATTCACTTCTTCTTCATCAACTACTCCAACAGGAACTTCACCATGCACCACCCCTGCATCATCACTTACTGCATCATCACTTGAACTTAATTCTTCAACAACAACTTCATCC
>NW_014543525.1:0-1531 GCF_000741045.1 Vigna radiata var. radiata | reverse complement strand
CTTTTTTTAATTTTAAGTTTCTAATTTTTAATACTTATATTGGAAAAAAAAAGGAATCCATGAAATTATATGATTAATGAAATTATGTACGATAATGGTTGTTTTAATGTTAATATTGTGGTGATATATTTGTAAGTTTACAAAATATATATTACGTATATGCAAATACATATTTCATATATGATCATTTAAATGTGAATATATGAATATGAATATTTCTATAAACTAAAGCACTGTTAGACCTATAACATTGAAGTAAATTACGTAATAGACCTGTTTGCATAGATTATTTGAGCTGGTGGGGTTGTAAAATATATATGATCCTACACTTAAACTTTATGCTTTATTATTGAAATATAATAATTGAGAAATGAAATATGTAAGAACCGTATTATGTTTATCAGTATTATTATTACATAATTTTACCAGTAAAAGTAAAAATTGTATTAGAAAAAAAATCTATGCAAATAAAGTAGTTTATGCATTATCATCGTACTTGTATTAATTAGTTTAATTGTGTAATAATAATTCGAGTATTATATATCATGTGGTTATTTTAACTATATATGATTTTCAATTTCATTAATTAATTTAATTATACATTGAAAAATATAATTAAAATTATTTTACAAATTATTTGATTTATTTTATAAAAATACATACTTTTATAATATCTCACTTAGTTCATAGTATTAAACTTAGTAGGTACCATCGAGAGTGATTTTATCACTAAAATGGAAGTTTTGAGCAACATTTCATAATTACATTTAATAAAAAAATTATATCTACTAATTAGATGTAATTAGCTAAATATTTTATTTTATTTTTAATATTGTATTATGTAACTCAATTTCGCTTGAAGGATATCGCGTGCAAGATTTATACAGTAATAATTATCATTTTTTTTACTTAATAAGTTTTAAATTTAAATATTTTTATCAAGAAAAATTATTTAATTTATTCAAAAGTTGAGTCAGTGCAGTTTGATGTTGATGTCAAATGAGATCACATTATTACTTTGTTTTAATGTTTCTATTGTATTGTTTATGTGTTTCTATATCAAGAAAAAACGATTTTATTGAATCTTAAATTCTTCCTCAATTCTCAATTTGAATTTTATTAAATATCTAAAAATTTATATTTTTCAATTGAAGTGATGAAACAATTTGATTTATAGTTTAAAACAAAGCAGTATGGATTTGAACAATAACAAATTTGAATGACTAAAATTCTAATTATCTAAAATTCTAATTATCTTGATGAGATATTGTACGGTGGGATGCCTCCAGCTGTCGGTTACCAGATGACCGGTCAACAAGATAATAAATCAGTCATCACACTAGACCATAATATTGGGCCAACCCTGATTAATGGGCTGATAGTCCATCTACAAATTAAAAGGTATTTCACTAAAAATACTGGAAATCAAATAATGGGATATGGAGAATCAAATAATATCTAATTAGAGATATAAAGGGAGCTGTTTATGGGTAATCAAGTAAGTTAGTTTATATTTTATTTTGTTTATATT
>NW_014543524.1:0-1531 GCF_000741045.1 Vigna radiata var. radiata | reverse complement strand
AATTGATTAAAATTATCATATTTTACATTTACTTTTAAAATTTAATTAAAACGCGCCTAAATTAAGACAAATAAATTATTATCTAATTAAAAAAATTTCTTAACTTCATAAACATATTAAAACACACAAAATGTTAATTGATCTAAATAAAAAAGTAATATTTGAATATCCTTACAAAAATAACTATTGATGGAATATTCTTCCCACATAGTAACAATCGTTTACTCTCTATATGATTTTGTAAAAAATCAATTCTATTTGTGTATACATGGTGAACCAATTATGAAAGATGAATAAACGAAGTAAATAATCTATTTTAATAGCAATAGTAATTTTATATTCTTCGCATTCTCTTTAACGAAGGATAGATGTATAACTTCTTCACTATATTAAAAAGATTGGATCAGATAGTATCATTCAATTATATTGAATTATAAATTTGAGTCCATATTGAATAAAAGTGANAAATTTAAATATTATAAAAAAGAAATTCATAAGTTTAATATATTTAGGATTTGAAGTAAAATTAATATTAATATATTATATAGATTAAACTCGTGTCATGTTATAGATGNAAACTCTTTTAAAAATTATACTAATTCAACATACACTCATAAAGATAGATTTGAAAGAGAATGAATATATGAATTTGGAAAATTTTAAATGTACAATTTATTTGTTTATTTTAAAAAATATTTTGGGGTAAAAGTTATTAGCTTTGAATGTAAAGTCGAGAATGAATATACGAATTTTGAAAATTTTAAATGTACAATTTATCTATTTATTTTTAAAAAGATTTTGGGATAAAAGTTATTAGTNTAAAGTTGAGAATGAATATATGAAAGTGTGACAAAAATTCTTCATCAATAATTCTTAATTTCTTTTTAGTATTTTTGTTACTGTTTCCGCAATCAAATTTTATATCAAGNTGTTTTATATTCTTTTTGTAGTTAAATTGATTTAACCTTTCTTTAAAACAAATCTTTCCTACAAATAAAATGAGAACTTTCTTTGAACAATTTATATTGTTAATTTATATATGCATTATATTAAAAATAATATTATACGTTATATATACATAATAATAATAAAAAATGTAGAAGTACATATTATATTTAAATAGATAATACCAATTCATAAATAATTAATTTGAAGAAAACGTTTGGTTTCTAATAAATCCATAAATAATAATATTAATGTNTATAGTTAATTAGTAATTAATAATTAAAATACTATTACAGTAAATTATGAAATTAATCAATAATATTAATTGTATTANTTAAAATTAATATTTAATCATTTAACTTCAAACATTAAATGCAATTTTTACTCTAATTATTAAATTTTTAATATCCTCTTTTATCTTATTTTTCTTGTCATATTAAAAAAAATCAATTCGATTAAGTTTTTTATTTTCTTCTTATTTTTTCTTATAATTATCATTTTATTTCTTATAATAAAATATAATTATCATTTTATTTCTTATAATAAATTTTTTCTTTGAATAATATGACAGGAATTGATTTTTTTT
>NW_014543523.1:0-1536 GCF_000741045.1 Vigna radiata var. radiata | reverse complement strand
CATCGTCCTCGTGCTAATACCTTTTCTCCTTTTATAAAAATTAAAAAATATGTTTTAAAGGTTTAAGCACGTGTGTGACTGTACGCATTGTCCTCGTGCTAAGACCTTTTCTCCTTTTAATAAATTATCAAAAATGTTTTAAGGGTTTGAGCACGTGTGTGATCGCACGCATCGTTCTCGTGCAAAGACCTTTTCTCTCTTTATAAAATTAAAAAGTATATTTTAAAGGTTAAACACGTGTGTGATCGCACGCATCGTCTTCGTGCTAAGACCTTTTCTCCTTTTATAAAATTAAAAAATATGTTTTAAGGGTTTAAGCACGTATGTGATCGCACGCATCGTCCTTGTGCTAATACCTTTTCTCCTTTTATAAAAATTAAAAAATGTGTTTTAAAGGTTTAAGCACATGTGTGATCACACGCATCGTCCTCGTGCTAAAACCTTTTCTCCTTTTAATAAGTTATCAAAAATGTTTTAAGGGTTTAAGCACGTGTGCTCTCTCTCTGTTCTTCTGCTCTCGTGATGTAATGATCATCATATTGGTTCCTGTGAGCTTGTGCTTTTTTTGTTTCGTTCTCCTACTCTGTTGTGATGGTCAAATGAAAAAGATTATTTTTTTATATGGATCAGTGCTTCGTGTTCTGTTGGTTAAGGTCTTTCCCTACATTTCAGAATGATTAGGCATATCTCCTAGGATCTCATCTTTGTCTTCTTTTCATTTTCATGTTTCAATTGGGTCGATTAGCGAAACAATTCAAATATTTTCCCCCTTTGATATCTGATTGCAGTGACTGTGAGCCTCTCGTTGCAGGAGGGACAGTCCTCCATATTGACCGTATTGAGAACATGCAGTGATATGTCGTAGGACAGGCAACGTGGTAGGATAGAAAGAAAGCTTGGTTTATGCTGGCGTGGACTGGAAAAGGGAAAAGCAAAGTCTGTTATTTCTGAAACAGATAGTTGACTATCACGATATATTTTCTTCCTTTTCCTTTTCTTCTTTTTTTTGTTACGGTAATGTAAAGAAAGAAGAAAATAACAAACTTTGCTTTTCCCTTTTCCAGTCCACACCAGCATAAACCAAGCTTTCTTTCTTCCCTACCATGTTGCATGTCCTACGACATATCAATGCATGTTCTCAATACGCTCAAAATGGAGGACTGTCCCTCCTGCAACGAAAGGCTCACAGTCGCTGCAATCAGATATCAAAGGGGAAAAATATTTGAATTGATTATCTAATCGACCCAATTGAAACATGAAAAAGAAAAGAAGACAAAGATGAGATCCTAGGAGATACGCCTGATCATTCTGAAATACGGGGAAAGACCTTAACCAACAGAACACGAAGCACTGATCCATGGAAAAAAAAAGAATTTTATTCATTTGACCATCACAATAGAGTGGGAACGGAACAGAAGGACGAGAGGAGAGGAACTAATATAATTATCACAACATCGCGATAGGTCCATCAGAGCAAGAGAACATTACTCTTATCCAACACCTCACTATCAACTTCCCCATTATCGACCATCACCC
>NW_014543522.1:0-1479 GCF_000741045.1 Vigna radiata var. radiata | reverse complement strand
TGCAGATATTATTATAATTTGTGCAGATTTGTGCACCTGTCATTCCTTTAATAGATGAAGAATTATAGGATCCTTGTATGTATATATATGGTACTTTACTCTTTGAAATAATACATCATAATTATTCTTTAAACCTTTTATTATGGTATCAAGAGCCAAACACTGATATCCTCTACAATATAGTAATCAATGTTTTTTTTCATTGAATATTTCTGATGGCGATGACAATCAATCGGAGAAACATGATTATGGAACTTCCATTGCTTCCAAGAGTTATATTTCTACTGTTGCCGGATTTGTGACCAAGTCAGGTATATCTAATCTTTCTGTTGTTACTAAGGATAATGATTGGATAATTGATTCAGGTGCTACTGATCATATGACTTGTGATTCTCATATATTTACTAATTGGTTTAAACCTTTTTTTGGTCCCTAAGTTATAAGCGGATGTTCAGTTTAGTCCCCGTTTTTAAAAATGTAAATCTTTNGTCCCTAAGTTATAAAAAATGTATCAAATGAGTCATTTTTTGACTTGAAATGCTGTTTTTGGTTGTTTCTTAACAACTGCTACATCTTTAGATTGCTTTGATTTGTTTCTTAATAATAACAACACTTTAGATTGCTCTTTGTACTTTGACCATGAACATCAAAAAAGGACTTATTTGATACATTTTTTATAACTTAGGAATCAAAGGTTTACATTTTTAAAAGCGGGGACTAAACTGAACATCCGCTCATAACTTAGGGACCAAAAAGAGGTTTAATCCTTACTAATTTTTCCTCTAATTGTTCTAAAACTGTTATTATTAATGCCAATGGGATCTCATCTCCTATTGAAGGTATATCTACTATATCCCTCTCACCCTCCTTATTGATTCCTGATGTTTTATTTGTTCCTACATTGAACTGTAATCTTATCTTCGTCAGCAAGTTAACCAAATCACATTCTTGTCATGCCTTGTTTTACCTAACCCATTGTCTTTTTCAGAATATTCATTCCAAGGAGAAGATTGTCAGTGGTAGAGAGAGAGTGAAAGACTGTATTCTCTTGAAAATGTCTCACAACAAAACCATAAAAGAGGATTGGCTTGTCTTGCGAATGATCACATACAAGATAAAAACAAAAAAAGAAATTTGGTTGTGGCATAAACGGTTGGGACATCCCTCTTTTGGTTATTTAAAAAAATTATTTCCATTACTATTTCATAAATGCAATATTTTTGATTTTTTTTTGTGAAACTTGTATTTTGGTAAAAAATCATTATGTTGTGTTTCCTTTAAGCAATAACAAAACTGATTTTCCTTTTTCATTAATTCACACAGATGTTTGGGGCCCTGCCTCGCAATCTACACATAATGGAAAAAATGGTTTATCAATTTTGTTGATGATTGTACTCGGGTAACCTGGGTATATTTGCTTAAACATAAAAGTGATGTGTGTGATGTGGTTCGTTCATTCTATCATCTGATTGTTACACA
>NW_014543521.1:0-1892 GCF_000741045.1 Vigna radiata var. radiata | reverse complement strand
CATAAGACTTGAGAAAGAAATTGATTTTAGGTTTTGTATGCAAAGAACGAAAATAAACATGCAAAATGCAATTGAATCAGTTGGCAAGGAAAAACTATGGATGAATGGAGTTGTTGGGGTTTACAATCTCATCTTATCCACCCTCTTATATCTACTTTTCTTATTTAATTTGCTTTATTATCATATTGTCATGCAAACTTTCTTAGTCTACCCTAAACCCAATCTCTTGGCGAAAAGAGCCTATTACTAATTATTGGCTTACTATCTCTAGTCTCCCCTAGTAACTAGCAATGCATGATAAACGGAAGCAAAATACAATTGATTGTCCTACCCCTATCTCTAGGCGGTATTAGCTTAATCAAGGAATTCCCCCCAGTTCATGACATTATTGTATGTCTACGTGATAATGCTAATTCTTACCATTATCTAAGCATCATTTTAGTAGAAAAATCAACTCCTTCATAGCTTTTACCTTGTTTTATCCTCACATTTAGTGTGTTTTCTAGTTTTCTTGTGTTTTATTTAGTATATGCTTGTTTTTACCTCTAACCTCTATGTTTGAGTGTGTGAAATAAATGAATAGGAAGCAATTCTAGTGGAGGAAAACAAGCAAGAACTCAAGGGAACATGTTTTAGGGCAATAAAAGATCAATTTGAAGCAAATACCCATGTTGGACGCCTTTGGAATCGCTCAACAGCCTGAATTTTAGAATGCTGTCAAAGCTGTCACGCCCGGGCGCCTCCAAAAGGGCGCGCGGGTGCCACAGAGTGGTGCTGAACGCCCCTTTTTCTGGAGATTTCACGCCTGTGCGCCCTTGGGGGGCGCTAGGCGCCCTTTGCTTCGCTGTTTCACCCAGAATTGGCGCCTGGGCGCCCCAGAAGGGGCGCTGGGTGCGACTTTCCGTTGATGTGTCAAAATGGATTATTTAAACATGGGTCTTGCGATTTTTGGGGCATTCTTCTCCTCCTACACTTCATTCTTCACCTAGAGAGATTGAGAGAGGTCCTTGGAGGCTATTTGGGGTGTTGGGAAGCTCTCCCACTCCTCCTTGGGTCTTCAAGCTTNATCAATGGTGATTTTGCCCCTTTTGGGTTGAGGAAGAAGATGGGTCACAAATTGGAGATGGAGATGCGAAGGGGAGGCGCAAATGGAGCATGGAGTAGCTGCCAAGACCCTTGGGAAAGGCTTTGCATCTTCTCTCTTTGGTTCCAATTTCTTTGGTTCTAATTTCTCCACCATTGAGGGCTTTTCCTATTTGTTGAGATTAGTTGTAAAACATGAAATTCTTATGTATTTTGTGATGTTAATGATATATACTTTTCCAATTCATGTTAGTATTTGATTTCTATGCTTAATGCTTGTTGTGGCTTGATCANNCATGGCATGAATTTTGGTTCTTGATGTGTTGAGAAATATGATTGAACCTAGAATTGAAATTGAATACTTATTGGATGGAGTTGAGATGTTTGTGAATGCATGAGAATGAAATGGATGAATTCTAGTCTTGACAAATTGTAAATACACTATGTTAAATTCCTTGCACACCAACTGTTTGATAAAATACCAAAAAGAGTTTCTTGTGTTGTTTCTGTGCACTTTGATGTCTAATTGAGTATAAAAGGAAGAATTGTCATGTGTTGCACAAGTCCCTTGGGAGAGAATGATATTTATCACTTGCTACGCTGCGACCGGTGCACTTGTCATTGGTTTTGCAGCCAACACTCCGTATCAATAAAGACAAACAACATTTACCGAATGAGTTAAACGATAAGCAAAGGTAAGGAACCCAACAATTGATAATATAAGCATATGCAAGCATATAAAGAAAATAAGAATTTTGATATAAGAGAGTTTCAAAAGATTACATTGTTCCCCAACAACAAAGGGTTTA
>NW_014543520.1:0-1891 GCF_000741045.1 Vigna radiata var. radiata | reverse complement strand
CGTTGTGAGGGCACGTGAGGAGCGGGGAATGGTTGATCCCGAGAGCGATACCAAAGCAGGGAACGATACGCGTGACACCACCGTGGAAAGTGGGTCCAAAAGAGAAGGGCAAAGAAGTAAGTTCAGATACGGCATTCAAAAATCCAAACTTGAACGAAGGCACGAAGACAGCCATGAAGAAGACCATGAGGAGAAACCATTCTTTTCGTGGGTGAAAAGAGAAGAGGATGAGCACAAAGTGACGAATGTTGAAGAGAATAAGAATAACAGTAACAGTGCGAAGCCAGTGATGAGTGGTGTTGAAACAGTGAAAGCGGTGGATGTGGCCACCGAGAACCAAGAGGAGCAAAGGGGGCTTGCAATTTATGATACACCTACAGAGGGGAGAGAGATGCTTGAAGTTTTAAAAGACATTAAAGACCATTTTCTCAAGGTTTATGATGCTGGAAAAAAGGTGACCAGAATGTTGGAAGCTAATAGAACCCGGGAAGAATGGAAGATAGTGGAGGATGATTTGCCACCACCCAAGCCTCCAGAGCTGAAGTTGCTGGTAGTAGCCAATGGGTTGTCTTCCTATGATAAGACCACATCACAATGCAATGGGCTCAAGCTTTATTTTTCCAACCTTGAGGACAAGGTTGTTTTGCAGCGGTGTGTAATGATAGGATATAAGATAGAGGGGAAAGAGCCGAACAGGGAACATTTGGAAAAGGTAGGCAAGGGGCCTATAAATGAAAACCTTTTGTATGTGGGGGAGTTAGTCAATCGTATACTTTGTACAGACCGGTTTCGAACCTGGTGAGAGGGGTTAGGCCCTCAAGTTACACTTTGTACTTCATGATTGTTACTGTGAACCCATTGTTTGATTCTTTCTGTCTTGTGTGAGTACATATCAGTGGTGAGGGTGACTGTTAGGATCTTACACTAAAGATTCCTAACATCTATCCTGTTAACCACTATTGGGTTCCCCACTATTTCACACTCACGATGTCCATTTCAGTGTAAGAGGGTGTGTTAAATTAGAGATATGGTCAAATAATAATATGTAAATGTGGTGCAAACCTCACTTAATGAAGGAAGCTTGTGAATTTGAGTTAGGCTTGAAGTCTATATCCTAAGATGCACAATTTATATGCTAAGACGTACAATTTATATGTTCAAGCTCAAGAGAAGATGTTGAAATAGGTGTTATTATTTTATTGTACAGCTTTTATAAAAGATGATTTTGGGTGTACCTAGTTTCTAAGGAACATATGTTGTAGCCTTCTTCCTCTTTGAGATCTTTCTTTATATATATAAATATACTTCAGCTGAGATGAAAGTCACTGAGTTTTGGTCATCTCTAAATTCAAGTGTGTGAACCAAATTAACCATAACAGCATATATGATCAAATGATATCTGAATTCCCATATATGTTGAACTCAAAGTCTAATTGACCAGACAGATGAGAAAATAGCATAAAGAAATCAACAGTGAGTAAAAATATAGAACCAGATGCAAGCATTTTGTCGAAAACCAGTGCTTAAATTTGATCAATTGGTATATTGTGCTTCTTATCACCTTCTCAGACGCTCTGTGGAAACACCACAATGCAGAAGCAATATCTTTCTTGACACAGTCGCCTGTCAAATATACAGCACCCAAAAGGTATAGAGCACCTGGATGCAACTAGAAAATAGCACAGTCCAAGTAAGGTTTAGATGAACATTATTAAATCATGGTAAGAAGACACCTTCCATAAAGTCACGTACCTGGTCCACAGCTTTCTCCAAATAATAAAATGCTTGTTGATCAGAGTGGACATAATCATTCTGTCTCCATAATTATTTTTTTGAGAAAACATTTTAGTAAATATATATATAGATATAGATATAGATATATATATATATA
>NW_014543519.1:0-1889 GCF_000741045.1 Vigna radiata var. radiata | reverse complement strand
TGTTGAGAGCTGGAATTAAAGAAGAAGAGAGATTTACCATAGCTAGGTTCCAAAGTGGTCTTAACTATGATATTCGGGATAAGGTAGAGCTATTACCTTACTTGGACCTTAATGATTTTGTCCAACTATATGTGAGAGTAGAAGAGCAAAGTAGAAGAAAAGCGTCCACAAAAAGAAATTACCCTACTACATCCACATATAGGAGATAACCTAAGAGGGAGGGTAGTTTTCAAAGATATGAGGAAACAAAGGAGCAAGACCGAGAAAGACCACAAGAAAAGCTCAAAAGCAAAGATAGATAATTCAAAAGAGAAAAAGAAGGCTTTAAAGGAAAAGAACAAAAGCATTTAAGAGAGACACCTAGGGATACCAAGGGTAGAGAGACTAGATGTTTCAAATGTGGAGACAAAGGACACTATTCAACTGAGTGTCGCTTCAAAAAGTCCACCTATATCCTTGAGCATGAAAGTAATAGTGAGGTGTCATCCTCTAGTGCGTCTGAGTTATCCTCATCTGAAGAGGAACATGAAGCTCCACCTTGTGATGGGGATCTTCTAATGGTTAGGAGACTTCTTGAGGCAAAGCATGTTGAGTTAGAACAAACTCAGCGAGAAAACCTATTCCACACCCGCTGCAAAGTTCTGGATAAAACTTGTTCTATGATTGTGGATAGTGGTTCTTGTTGTAATTGTTGTAGCTCTAGAATGGTTGAAAAGCTAGGCTTGACTCCTACTCCTCATCCTAACCCTTACAAACTTCAATGGATAAAAGAGGATGAAGGAATAGTTGTTAAGGAACAAGTAAGTGTTCCCATTTCCATAGGCAAGTATGAAGATCAAATCATTTGTGATATTGTTCCAATGGAAGGGGGTCAGATCTTACTTGGTCGGCCTTGGCAATTTGACAAACAAGCTTTGCATGATGGAGTCACCAACAAGATAACCATTCAACATAAAGGCAAAAAGATTATTTTGAGTCCTCTTACACCATTACAAGTGCGAGAGGATAAAATAATACTTAAGAAGAAGTTGGATGGTGAGAAAAAGCTCCACAACAACAAAGTTTCCAAAGAGAAGAAGTTGAGTTTGGTGGAAAGTGCCTTAACCAATGAAGTTGTTCCAACAAAAACTTCGAAAAATATTTTACTTGGACAACCTCACTTTCTTCTCTATTGCAAGGAGGCACTTCCTTCCATAAATCATCAATTTGATTCTCATCCAAAGGGGTTGCAAAATCTTTTAAAAGAATTTGATGATTTATTTCCTAAAGAGGTTCTAAGTGGTTTACCACCTCTTCGGGGAATTGAACATCAAATTGATTTGATTCCTGGAGTCAGCCTTCCCAATAGGCCAGCTTATAGGACTAACCCCACCGAAACCAAAGAGATAGAGAAGCAGGTTAATGATTTATTGGAAAAAGGGTGGATACAGAAAAGCCTTAACCCTTGTGTGGTGCCAGTGTTGTTAGTCCCTAAGAAAGATGGTTATTGGCGAATGTTTACAGATTGTAGGGCTTGGCGAATGTTTACAGATTGTAGGGCTATTAACAACATTACAGTCAAGTGTAGGCACCCTATTCCTAGATTGGATGATATGTTAGATGAATTACATGGAGCAAACATGTTCACCAAGATTGATCTTAAAAGTGGGTATCATCAAATCAGAATTAAAGAAGGAGATGAATGGAAAACCCCTTTTAAGACCAAATTTGGCCTTTATGAATGGTTAGTCATGCCTTTTGGCTTGACCAATGCTCCTAGTACCTTCATGCGCCTAATGAATCATGTCCTTCATGGTCTTTGAAAAGTTTTGACTCAATACTTGTGAAAGTCTTTCAAAATCTTGTGAAAACCTTTTCCTCACCTTCACAAGCATGAGTCACTCTAGTGT
>NW_014543518.1:0-1886 GCF_000741045.1 Vigna radiata var. radiata | reverse complement strand
CGGGTCTCCAAGTTACAGTAGTTAAAATAATTGACAAATTGGTCCGCTTTCAATGTAGCCCACATGCACTAGAATGCCATCATAATGAGTATTATTTTCCTTAGTCCACTTACAAATTCTTTACAATAATAGGCCTGTACCGTGCATGGGCTTCACGTCAAACACACAATTATATCTAAAAGGTTTGCTTACATTCAAAGGAAACCAGAAGTAGGGCACCAGGCACCTTACAAAACACGAATTGCTCAACCTATACCTCATACCTGCCATTCTCTTTTTCCGACTGTTGAATTAATCTACTCTGTATTTTTTCCAGCTATTGGAGGATTTCAAGCTACTTTATCCTGATAAAGCTACAGTTTTATTCGAAAAATGGCCACTGTTTCGTTTGAAACTTTTTAATTATGCAAAAGATCGCATTGGATCAGATCCAGCCTTTGCAAGTCTCTTGGATTCAGTAGGTTTGAAGGAAGAGACTGTTGATGAAGGTAATTGTCCACTCCCCCCTCTTCAAAAAAATCCCCAAACCAATTAACTTTTGAATTTTCTGGTGCATCAAAGGCTCTCTATAAGTAATCGAAAAAAAAATTGGTGATAAAATGCAATGTTCAAAATTCAATAATCAATGCTCTACACTTTGAAGCTTCGGGAAAAACTGAAATACCAAATTTATTTTGTTTCGCATAGAATTTCTGATGTCAGAATTATGTGCATTTTTACTCCTCCTCACAAGGAAAAATTGCTCTGAAGTGCTTTTTTTTCTGTATGCTTCATTAACTTGTTTTTTTGCTTTCATCTCAGTGGAAAGATAAATTAGTGTGAAAATCTCATTTGAGTTTTGCCAAAACAGTTCTTAGCAAAAGAAAAAAAAAAGTATTACCATCAAATGGCGCTTGAGAAACTTTGTCTGCTAGTTGAATAGTTCTCCTCACAGTTCAATTACATTTTGTTTTTTATTTATTTTACAGATGAAGATGAATTAAATGTGCGAGCATTCTTCATTCTTCTCTTGTGTCTCCCTCAAAAAGCCATTCGAGGAACCAAAAAAAGTTGGAAACCTTCGAATAAAACTGAGTTGCTCCAGTATTCTCTTCCTATTGTGCCTTCGGTTGGTGAGCTAAAAAACTTCATGAACACTAAAAAAGAAGCTTTTCAGAAATTTGGCATCACTGTCCAGCCGTATGTGGCCTACGTGAAAGACAATGCGCAAAACGTCAAACAATTTTACGTTTGCATAGATAACTTTATTTACATTCAAGAATCTCTTATTTGTGCTATTGATGCTGTTTTTAAATGCTGTAACAGCTTATTTGTAAACTACGCCTTTGAAGCCAAATTTGTTTTTGTCTTTTTACAGTCTTACATTTACGAACTAGAGACCCGGTACGATTTTCACTACAACGTTGTCGAGAAATTTATTGAGACGTTTGATAGATTTGTTGCTACTTAATTAATTAGTCATCAATTTCAGCCATTTACCTCTAACTTTATTTACCTTTCTTTTTTATCACATGCATCATGCATCTTGATAAGTAGTTTGTAAGAGTCTTTTTTTTTGTTATGTAGCTCCTGAAAGATGCCAAAGTGTTCAGTGTGCAATTCTGTTACAAGCAACTTGAAAATATTCAAAAATCATGTTCGTTTGTACAGGCACGTACCCCTCAATGGGCGTTATGTTTGTGTAGAAGATAATTGTTATATTGAAGACCCTTCTGGTCTCAAAGAACGAAGAGAGTTTTCTAAACTTGGAAATCTTTTGCGTCATTTTAAGGAGCAGCATTCTTTTGTAGAAAGTATTGAACCATTTGTTGAGGGCGACCCCACAGCTAATGTTTCTTTTGAAAATGAGCCTGAGGCAGAATTTGGTCAAGATGAGGCAGCACCTT
>NW_014543517.1:0-1833 GCF_000741045.1 Vigna radiata var. radiata | reverse complement strand
ATTACTTAAGGTGATTCGATGGCTTGTCGAGTTGAGAATCTGTGATAAGAGATCGCGCCACGGTCGACAAAGAACCGCGAAATTCGAAAAGCCGCCATTACGCGACTCTCGTGACGAAAATGGACTCTCTTTGAAAAAAAGAGTCAGAATATCAGATTTTTGGAATCGCACTTCTGTTGCCAGACGTTAAATCGATCTGCACTCAAAATTTCATTGTAGAAAATTAAGAATTGAAGCCGGCTAATTTTCAGAGGTGAGGACACCTCATGTGAGTTCTGAGCAACTGCATGAGAAGGAGCGAGTTTTCTTTAAAATTAACCCTTTAATTTTCTTCATCTAAATCGCAAATGTCAAGCCCATTGCTTTAAATTGATGCTCCGAAAATTTCAGGCCAAACAAAGTTAAATTGAATTCAGCGTTTTTTAATTGCTGACTCCACTTCGAGGTCTGTGATTCTTCCTCCCGTGTTTTCCAATGTTTGTTATTGTTACCTACGAAACCTAACCTCAAAGTTTCCTCGAATGTGCGAATGAAAACAAACAAATCTGTCGCGTTGTGTGAAGTGAAATAGTTTCGTGATTTGTATGTGAGAAATCTCACTATTCATCATGAATTTGGCTTTTCGGCTTACTATCAGTATCTAAAGAAGAAAATGTGACTCCTCCCTGCCTGAAATTAAATGAATTCAACTGCTTTTCCTCATTGTGGATCACCGTCGTTACCTTCATGATAAGTAAGTGAGGATTTATTTTTACAATTTGGATAACGATTAGGATGTTGATACATTTCCCAAAGTAAGAAAAAAGGGAATAAAATTTTCATCAAACTACTGTCTAATACGAACTACCATTAATTACTGTCATATAAAGGAGACTATGAAGAAAACAAGCCAAACTTCTAGTGAACCAATTTTCATCCCTCGGTGGCTAAACTCTTATTTGCCACTGACAAGAGCTTATCTCTCCCCGCCACTCCATGACTATAGAAGCTTTTCAACAATTCCTTCATATCAATGACTTTAATCATAATGCTGAATCTAACATTACAAAAGTACGCAAATGACTCAGAAGAGGCAAATGAAAGTTTTAAAAGTTTTCAAAGAAAATACTTGACATTATTACAAAGAAAGAAGTTGGAGCATATTGAAAAAGCCATGAACAATAGTAAAAACCTGTTAAAAATACTGTGGGATCAAGTGAAGAGAAAATCAAATTTCAAAGAAGAAAGTAAAAATAATTTAATGGAAAATAGGAATGAAATATCACCTCCTGAAATAAAGAATGAATACAATACATTTTCAAAGACGATAAAAGAAAGGGTTACTCTCATCAGAAGAAGCTACAATCTCTGATACTTAGTTCCCATTGTCAAGGGATGTTTTGAAGTTTTAGATTGGGAATTTCTTAAAAATGCCTTGTTGAAAAAGTTCAACTTTTCCTCAAAAGTTAATAAAAATAAACACTTGGTTTTTTTTAAACAGATTGAATCATTTTGTCCTGCGACCAGATTAAAGTTTGGAGACGTAAAGAATACCTGAGAGGATTATGGGATTCAAAAATTATGAAATATACTTCCTCTAAGTTTCATCACAGACTTAAAACTTCTGAACACTATTAGAAAAATTAAATAAATAATAAAAACTTTACGTAAAAGTAAACTTGAATAGAAAACTCACAATGATTTCATTGTGTAAGTAGATGCAAAACCAATTAATCATCGGAGACTTCCCTCGCTTAAAAAAAAGAAAGACATTTAGGAAAAGTCAGTCTTGGGAAACCTTCATTTTGGGTTCCTTTGGTTACCACAGCTATTTATTGTTTGGCTTGAACAAGA
>NW_014543516.1:0-1881 GCF_000741045.1 Vigna radiata var. radiata | reverse complement strand
GAGGAAGAAAAAGGTTTTTAGCACGAGGGAGACAGAATGGTCGCACTTGTGCTTAAACCCTTTAAAACAATTTATGATTTTTTGAAGAGGAAGAAGAAAAAGGTTTTTAGCACGAGGCAGACAGAATGGTCACACTTATGCTTAAACCCTTTAAAACAATTTATGATTTTTTAAAGAGGAAGAAAAAGGTTTTTAGCACAAGGCAGACAGGATGGTCAAACTTGTGCTTAAACCTTTTAAAATAAATTTTTATTATTTTATTTTTCATGATTTTTATATTCTTTATTTTTATTAGCAAATGGATATAACAAATAATAATAATACAAATACCAAAGCTTAAAGAAATAATAGCAAAGAAAATAAAAAGTATCATAATCCAATAAGCCCAACAAGAATAAGGTGTAGAGGTAAACCAGGGGTGCAACACAAAATTTCTTGGTCTAGGCCCAAAGATAGGGGTGCGAGAATGAAGTTGAAGTGTCATGTAGTAGTTTTCGGTCCAAGCCCAAAGATAAGGCGTGTGACAGCAAAATTGGAGGTGCCACTAGATATTTTGATGACCGGGCTCAAGGCCTCTTTCTTGTTTGCAGGAAGGGAATGGTGGTATGAATAAAATTGCAGGTGACGACTGGAAGAAAGAATGGGCCCAATAACCAAGCTAAAGCCCTTTTTTTTCCTTTTGTCTGCAGAAATGGAATAGGGGTGCGAATTGGAGTTGCATGTGGTGGCAAGCAGAAAGCATGCGGCCTAGAGCGAGGCCCAAAGCTTCCTAACCCTAACAGAAACATTAGTGGTTCAAGCAGCTTCACCTCATTTGGATTCAATGCCAAGAGCCAGGGTTTCTTTCCCTCTGAATGAAGGAAAACAGAGACCTCATCCCCACCGCTCACGACCACGACCAGCTTTCACCCAATCGGCCAGTGCAGTCCACAGTCCACGACATCGCACCTCACTCCGGCTGGTCAGCACCGTCGTCAGCGATATCGATCATCGTCAGAATCACCGTCGACCACTACACCAATCTCTCCTTTCTTGCCTCTCTTTGTATGCAAGAAAGAAGTACCTTCACCTCTCCGCGCCACGCCCTCGCCGTTGAGAACGAGATCGGATGTCGTAGTTGCTGCTCACATGTCCAACCACCGCAAGGACTCTCTCCTCTCTTCCTCTTCTTCACGTAACAGCCCAGACTCACCACCAGATGCAGCGCGAGCCACGACGCTAGGTTCTGCTCAGATATTCCTCTTCTCGACCTCAACTAAATGTAGCTTCCCGATATCGGGTTCCTCTCCGGAGGAAACAGAGATCTCATTGGCCCTTTTGTTGTTGGTGTTTTTTTTTTTTTGGCTCAGTGCAATGCTGGTTGGGGATGATTACAAACTATAATGTATGAAGGGGATTGGGTTTCTTTTATGGTGGTTTGTTATGGTGGTTGGGTGTGATGGTGAGTGGCGCAGGAGTTGGAGGTGATGGAGGAAATTGGTTCCAACAGGGGTGATACTGTTGAGTTGATAGACAGTAATATGTGAGTGAATATAGGAATTGGGGGTAGTGTGAGAGGTTGATGATGGATGATGGAAGAATCGGTGGGAGAATCCCCTTTTGTTATGCCGGAGAAAACGGTTTTGGAGAGAGTGATTCTGTTGAGTGAGTCATGATATTGATTGTAAGAATTTGGTTTTGTGATTGAACCCGGTAAGGATAGGCCATGAAGCTTGGAGTTGGGAGATGGATTTATTGTTCTGTGTGTGATAGATAGAAAACCTGATGGATTGGAAGCATCTGGCCTTTTAGGAGCAATTGGGTTCTATTAGAGAAATTGGGAGATGAAGAACGTGGTATTTGTTAGGGTAGTTACCAGAAAGAGAAATCCATCATTTGAAT
>NW_014543515.1:0-1881 GCF_000741045.1 Vigna radiata var. radiata | reverse complement strand
GAGGAAGAAAAAGGTTTTTAGCACGAGGGAGACAGAATGGTCGCACTTGTGCTTAAACCCTTTAAAACAATTTATGATTTTTTGAAGAGGAAGAAGAAAAAGGTTTTTAGCACGAGGCAGACAGAATGGTCACACTTATGCTTAAACCCTTTAAAACAATTTATGATTTTTTAAAGAGGAAGAAAAAGGTTTTTAGCACAAGGCAGACAGGATGGTCAAACTTGTGCTTAAACCTTTTAAAATAAATTTTTATTATTTTATTTTTCATGATTTTTATATTCTTTATTTTTATTAGCAAATGGATATAACAAATAATAATAATACAAATACCAAAGCTTAAAGAAATAATAGCAAAGAAAATAAAAAGTATCATAATCCAATAAGCCCAACAAGAATAAGGTGTAGAGGTAAACCAGGGGTGCAACACAAAATTTCTTGGTCTAGGCCCAAAGATAGGGGTGCGAGAATGAAGTTGAAGTGTCATGTAGTAGTTTTCGGTCCAAGCCCAAAGATAAGGCGTGTGACAGCAAAATTGGAGGTGCCACTAGATATTTTGATGACCGGGCTCAAGGCCTCTTTCTTGTTTGCAGGAAGGGAATGGTGGTATGAATAAAATTGCAGGTGACGACTGGAAGAAAGAATGGGCCCAATAACCAAGCTAAAGCCCTTTTTTTTCCTTTTGTCTGCAGAAATGGAATAGGGGTGCGAATTGGAGTTGCATGTGGTGGCAAGCAGAAAGCATGCGGCCTAGAGCGAGGCCCAAAGCTTCCTAACCCTAACAGAAACATTAGTGGTTCAAGCAGCTTCACCTCATTTGGATTCAATGCCAAGAGCCAGGGTTTCTTTCCCTCTGAATGAAGGAAAACAGAGACCTCATCCCCACCGCTCACGACCACGACCAGCTTTCACCCAATCGGCCAGTGCAGTCCACAGTCCACGACATCGCACCTCACTCCGGCTGGTCAGCACCGTCGTCAGCGATATCGATCATCGTCAGAATCACCGTCGACCACTACACCAATCTCTCCTTTCTTGCCTCTCTTTGTATGCAAGAAAGAAGTACCTTCACCTCTCCGCGCCACGCCCTCGCCGTTGAGAACGAGATCGGATGTCGTAGTTGCTGCTCACATGTCCAACCACCGCAAGGACTCTCTCCTCTCTTCCTCTTCTTCACGTAACAGCCCAGACTCACCACCAGATGCAGCGCGAGCCACGACGCTAGGTTCTGCTCAGATATTCCTCTTCTCGACCTCAACTAAATGTAGCTTCCCGATATCGGGTTCCTCTCCGGAGGAAACAGAGATCTCATTGGCCCTTTTGTTGTTGGTGTTTTTTTTTTTTTGGCTCAGTGCAATGCTGGTTGGGGATGATTACAAACTATAATGTATGAAGGGGATTGGGTTTCTTTTATGGTGGTTTGTTATGGTGGTTGGGTGTGATGGTGAGTGGCGCAGGAGTTGGAGGTGATGGAGGAAATTGGTTCCAACAGGGGTGATACTGTTGAGTTGATAGACAGTAATATGTGAGTGAATATAGGAATTGGGGGTAGTGTGAGAGGTTGATGATGGATGATGGAAGAATCGGTGGGAGAATCCCCTTTTGTTATGCCGGAGAAAACGGTTTTGGAGAGAGTGATTCTGTTGAGTGAGTCATGATATTGATTGTAAGAATTTGGTTTTGTGATTGAACCCGGTAAGGATAGGCCATGAAGCTTGGAGTTGGGAGATGGATTTATTGTTCTGTGTGTGATAGATAGAAAACCTGATGGATTGGAAGCATCTGGCCTTTTAGGAGCAATTGGGTTCTATTAGAGAAATTGGGAGATGAAGAACGTGGTATTTGTTAGGGTAGTTACCAGAAAGAGAAATCCATCATTTGAAT
>NW_014543514.1:0-1839 GCF_000741045.1 Vigna radiata var. radiata | reverse complement strand
GAAACTGGGCTTAGGGGCCAGTGTGGAAACTGGGCTTAGGGGCCAGTGTGAAACTGGGCTTATGGGTCAGTGTGAAACTGGGCTTAGGGGCCAATGTGAAATTGGGCTTATGGGCCAGGTGGAAACTGGGCTTTTGAAATTTGAAATTGCCAGATGAACTGGACTTTCTTTTTTTTTGAAATATTGAGATTGCCAGGTGAAACTGGGCTTTTGCAATTTGAAATTGCCAGATGAACCGGGCTTTTTTTTTTGAAATTTTGAAATTTTGAAATTCTTAGCTTTTTGAAATGTTTTTTTTTTTTGTAATTTTCGACAAAAAGGTGATTTTTTAAAAAGCAACGAGTTAAAACCCTTCGCGACAAAGTGTCAAAATCTTTATGCAGTATCACAATGTGTCAAAACCCCAATATGAGAGAAACACGATCGACAGGAAACAACATCACTTGAAAGATAAAATTTGAATATCATTTTCATTTCGTTTTTTTTTTTTGTATTTCTGAAGAAGGATTTGATAACCATTCATATGAATGAAGAGGGTCTCGATCCAAAAGATTTTCTTTCTGATTGATTGATGAAAACATTTGTTTTGTTTTACATTTCTTTTTTTTTCTTGAGTCAGTCATCTTTCTTGCAATTATCAAACTGGTCTTTATTTTCAATGTTTTGTGAAAACTGAGGTATGTCATGCATCCGAGGTCTAAATTTGAGATTATTACATTTTGACTTTTTTTTCGAGACATCATTGCACACATGCTTGAATTTGTTGGCAAGTGGAGAAATGAGGGATGTTTAGAAGGGTTTAGAGGAGAATGAGATAACTGTATGCACAAGTCATTCCTCATAATCCTCAAAGGAGATGTGATATGAGAATGTCAGGGTGAAACACAATATATCAAAAATTTTGCCCCGGTTTAGCATTTGGGAAAATGAGCTGAGATTTGGATCCATGACAATTAGGGTGAAAATTTCAAATGAGATTTGCAAAGCTGCCCCAGTCTTGAGGTTACGGGTTGATGAATTTCAGGGCAAAGATGCGTGGTGAAACCCACAATGTTGCCCCAGTTTTTTTTGGCAAAGGGGTTCCATTTGGAAGAAGTAGTGGGTATGAAAAGGATTGGCTAAAAGGACGACCCCAATTGGTTTGGTTTTCTTGTACATGTTGCTTGCTAGTTTGCAAGGAGATCCCCTCTTCCCGATACATTACTTTTTTCTTCTTTTTTTTTTTTTTCAATTCTTTTATCTTTTTTTTTTGACACATTGAAAGTCATTTCGCCTTATCGCAAAATTAAGCTTCATGAAAACTTTAGCAAACATTTTCCAATCTGCGTGGACTTTATTAGGCTTGTAACGTGGCTAGGGGATAAAAGGTATTAGAAGAAAAGGTATAAAGGCCCAAATGAATGTTTGTTGGTTATTATTTTTTGAAACAAGGGTTATCATCTAAGTATTGCATCAACTATTTGACTTTTGGAGCACTTTTATTTCCTTGAACTTTGATTTTCATTCTTTTTGCTCAACATCACTTTGTGATTTCCTTTTGTTCTTTTTGTTTTTCTTTGTTTTTTATTCACTCTTCTTGATGAATTCTCTTCATTTGACCGCTGAGTGCTCTTCATTTGCAACATGAGTTGACTCCTACCTAATGACAACCCTTACTTGGGGATGATTTTGAAAAAGAAATTATTTTTGGCTCAAATAGGGTGACAATGGATATATTTTTGCTTTTAGGTAAAAACAAGAAGGCCACGCATCATTTTGAACTCAGATTGCCTTATTTTCAAAAGATTAATTTTGCGACTGGATGACCTCAACATGAGTCATTTTTTTTATTTTTTCTTC
>NW_014543513.1:0-1837 GCF_000741045.1 Vigna radiata var. radiata | reverse complement strand
AATATATCAAACAATCAACATAGAAACACACAACACAGTACATCAAACATGTTTAGCAGATATAACAATCAATACAGCATAAGAACATGTAATGCAGCAACATGTGTATTGTTATTAAGTAAAGTGTTGTCATCATAAAAAACTAGAGTGATATAGAGTTTGTGTTGTCAACAATCTCAACAATCTCTCCCTTTTTTTATGATGCACAACCATGATTAATAACCAACCATGTTTGTACAATTTCAATACAAAACAGAGTAATAGCATATAGCAAAAAAAATTAACACAGTTCAATTACTCTGCATTTAAACCAGTAGCAGCACAATATCAAGCAGATGATGTATGAGACAAAATGACTATTCTCCCCCTTTCACAAAGCTTTTATAATTTCTCTCATATTCTCATATTTCTCTCCCCCTTTGTGAATTAACAAAAAAGGAATGCTCTAGATATATATGCTAATATGAAAAAAGAGATGCATCAGAAAGATATGCAAAGTATAAAATACAATGATGCTCTCACAATCACAATTTAATCACATAATAATGTTTACTCCCACTGAAACGCATGCATGTGATGTAAAATGTGTTAAAAGTGATACTCCCCCTGTCATTATGCATAAGTAATAAAATTAAATCAAATGCACAATGCAACATATCACAGATTAAACAACAGTTTAGCATTTAGTTGTATCAAAGACAAGATAACAAACAATTTAGATATGCAATGATACAATCTTTAACAATATCACAATATTATCTCAATTAAGATATTTGCAACAGATAATAGCAGATATATAGGATTTAAGCAATCGATAAAAATAGAACCAAATTCGAGTTGTGGAATTTATAATCCTGTTATACGCAGTCGATTGCATTAAATCAACAGTCGAATGCATTGCTTCTCAAATGTTGAATTCCATTTGTAGCTTCCAAAGCAATGTCCTTCCTGCAAAACCTTTCAACAGCCTTTTTCCAAATCAAGTATTTTGGTTAAGCAAGAATTATAATCGGAATAACAGAAGTCAATATGTAAAAATGTATGACAGATTAAGCATAGTTGACTTCAAACAAATCAAAGTCAAATATATCATTTTACACTACCATCATTTAGAATTCCTAGTTCATTTCGGATTTTAAAAAATCTTTCTTTGTTCAGAGGTTTTGTAAAGATATCAGCCCATTGATGTAAGGTATCAACATACTCAATTTTGATCACACATTTATTTATGTGATCTCGAATGAAATGATGTCTTATTTCAATGTGCTTAGTTTTCGAGTGTAAAATAGGATTCTTTGTTAGATTTATAGCGCTAGTATTGTCACATCTCAAAGGAATATTATCTAACTTAATGCCATAATCCTCTAATTGACTCTTTATCCAAAGAGACTGTGCACACCAGCTTCCAGCTGCTATGTACTCAGCTTTTGTGGTAGATGTTGACAAATTGGCAAGTGTACCAAATAGTACAAGTAATATAAATGGTAAGACCAAGTATCGTTTTCCCAAGAGACTCGTATGACTTCCTCGTTCGCATGAATTAAAATAATAAGACTTGAGAAATAAAAATTAATAAATTGGATTTGAGATCAAAAATATTAACATGCAAAACAATAAAGTTGATTCAATTGAAAAACGAAAACAATGGATGAATGGATATTGTTGGGTACTAACAATTTTATCTATTCCACTCTCTCTTACATACTACCCTTGACTATTAGTTGATTGATTCAATTGTTATGCGACTTTCTTAGCCTCCCCTTAACCCGATCCCTCGGCGAAAAGGGCCTAATATTAACTACTGGCTTGCTATCCCTAGCCTCCCCTAGTAATTAAT
>NW_014543512.1:0-1878 GCF_000741045.1 Vigna radiata var. radiata | reverse complement strand
AGTTTTCTATGACCCAAAGTATATAAAAGAGTATTTTTAGAAGAAGGTTTCTTAATTTTAAAATTTTCAATATGATGATTATAAAGAAACCATTCTTCATTTGAGAATTTATTTTTATCTTGAGTTAGTGATAACCAAAAAGGTAACTCTAACTCAAGTTTTTGATTGCCATATGTTAAAAATTGCAACTTTGGAAAAGATGTGATGGCAATATTTTGGAAAGAAAAGATGAATTTGGAACATTTAATTTCAATTGAAGGAAAGTTAAAGGATAGAAGACCTCCCCTTTTGGGTTCTAGATTAGGATATGTTGTCATCAATTTCTTTTCTTCCCTTTCCTTCCTTTCAATTTCTTCCTTCTCTTTCTTTTGTAGTCTTTCTTCCTGCTCTCTCTTTTCTTCCTCTTCTTTTTTCTCTCTTTCTTCTTCTTCTTCTCTTCTCACTAATTCTCTTCTCACTCTTTCTTCCTCTTCTTTTCTCTCTTGTTCTCTCTTTCTCTCTCTTTGTCTTTATCTTTCTTCTTCTCGTTTGCTCTCTTTTCTTCTCTCTTGTCTCTCTATTCTTTCTTGTAATTGCCTATGTTCTCTCTCAAATCTCCTTTTACTTCCGTCATTCAAGAACTTCATGAGTTTTTCTCTAAACTTTATTTCCCTACGATTGAGTCCACTTAATTTTGCAATGAATGACTTGCCTTCTCTAAGAAACTCTCTCATATGTTCTAAGTTACTTTGAATATTTGGAGAGACAAACTTTCTTCTCAAACAAACTTTCAATTCTTTCCAATTATGAATGGGAAATTTTTTACCTATCTTAACATGGTATTCTCTTTCATCCCATCATTCTTTTGCATGCCTTTCAAATCTAGAAGTGTAAAGACTAAGGACATAAGATTCACAATCTCGAGAATAATAGGATTCAGATGTACTCCTCCTAACCATAAAGAAATGCATCTCATCAATTTCTCTTTCCCAAGCTAAGTATGTTAATGCACCAATATCCTCACCAAAGAATGGAATATTTTCCCTAGCTTGTTTATACAAATATTCCTCAATCCTATCAAACTCATGAAATGAACAAGTCTTCCTTCTAGCTTTATCATGTTCTCTTTTAATTTCTTTAAGACTAATGGGCTGATCAAAATTAAAGTTCCTAGATGAACTAAATGAACTAGAGGAACTATATGAATAACAAGACATCTTTGTTCTTAAAAGTTCTTCTAATCTAAAGGATTTAAAGATTTCACACTTGACAAATACCAGGTAAGAGAGGTGAACCACTAGGGTTGCTTAAGTACCAAGTCTTTGCCTTGCCAGATTTGTTTTATTCTACTCACTAAATACCCTTTAAAGTAAAATTACTTTTAAAATCAAAGTACAAGACTCAAAAGAAACAAACAATGAAAACGGACTCTAAGACCCCTAATACGTTCGGACTCTAATGTGACAAAGGTCACACCTACACGTGAAAATCACACACATGCAAGATAATCAAATTCTACCCCTATGCACCTGTCTAGCTATGCTAAAATTAAAATAAAGCAATCAAGAAAGGTTGCCAAGAATGGAAAGAGCACCAAGGACTTTTCCAAACTTGGACATTATAAAAGGCCGTTTACAAACCAGAAAAATAAAAACTAACATTGATAGTTGGGCTGCAAGCCCATCAAATTACACAAAAATAAGAAAATTAAATCTATACTATTGTCGCACACTGCCACACATGATGATTTCCAATGCTACAGTCCAGTCCAGTCCACTTCATCTTGTTGTTACTGTCCAACTTGGCTTCTGATGAAGTATTCACGTGCTCAACTTGTTCTTCTATTATCAATTCCTCTTGTCTCTATCACGGAGTTGTTTGGTTCCAATCCTGCAAAAA
>NW_014543511.1:0-2178 GCF_000741045.1 Vigna radiata var. radiata | reverse complement strand
TCTGAGTCTGGTATCAGTCTCAATGGTGAGGTCTCAAGATGTTGATGATCAATGTCCTATAAATAATACAACTGTGTTGTTTCGCACGTGTATTCTCAGTCTGTGGATTGGGGAAAACTCTTCTTCTTGCCGCTCCCGCCTTCAGGGGTTGAGTCCTGACCAAGCTGTTAGTTGCATTCTCAATAACATATATAATACCAAACTTTCTCGTGAGTTTAAAGTAGTTTACTTCAATAGACTTTACAAGGATAGATTGAATGAGATAATTAATATCTGTAACCTTACCAGGCTTGATCTCATTCACGCTCCCAGTCACATATTCCAATGTTTCTTTCTTTTTTCTTTTACACTCCTTTTTCCACCCTTATTGGATAAAGGACTACCTACCATCTTTCCTTTCTTCCATCTTCCTACCTTTTTCTTACTTTAAATCAAATCTTTATGTCACTTCTTTTATGATGATCTCCTTATATAATATATATATATATATATATATATATATATATATATATATATATGATCAAATATATAAGTTTCTGCTTTCTTCCTCTTCTTTTACTTTCTACTATCACGTCTTTTCAATTACAATATATACAAACAGTTGCATAAAAGTCATCTTAGTATAAAATTGTCACAAAAATTTGTAAGAATTATTGGAAGATTACTTAAGTTGACCTCTAACAATTGAGTATCATATCAAATGGGTCGAGTAGTCAGACTAACATCTTGAAACTAAACATATTTAATTATTACACTAATTAACTTATTTAATAAAATATCAATAAAAACAATTGTAGTATTGGGTTGTATCTTTGTAATTAATTCGGTCTATTTCATCAATCAAATTAGTATTGTTGGCAAACATTTTTATCTTTGATTTATGTTGAAATGAGAGATCAAAATTGTAATTATTACAAAATGTAATTATTACAAAAAGTTTTAGAGTCATAGTAAGTCAGACTTACTATAACATGTGAATAAGTAAAAGTCATAGGAAACTACACTTAATATACCTTTTCGAAAACCTTTCATGGTAACTATAACGTATTTTAGATTACTGGTCATAATAAATTCAGCTTATTATAACATTTTTTATTATCTATCATAATAAGTCAACCTATTAATAGGTAGACTTACTATAGAAGATATTTTTCAATTGTTACACATACTTTCCAAAAAGATTGTAAGGTATTATATATGGGAGATATTTTTACAAGTAATCTTCAGTACTTTTCTTTTTCTATAAATTAACTTATGCATAAGTTAAGTTTAATGTACAAATATTAATTTTGTTTTAATTTTATTCTTAAATTATTTCATGAAATTTATAGAAACAATTCCTAAAGCTTTAAAATAATATTTCTTAACAAAAAACTAAAACTGAACATAGTTATATTTATTGCAATTTAAAATATATTTAATCCTATAAATAGATTTTATCATTATCTTTTAGTCAACTGGATTTATAACATTTATTTCTAGGTCATTCTTTCCTTATTTTCAAATGTATTAGGTTTACCATAATGACATTCAAGCCTACGCATCTTAGTTATAAATTAATGTCATGGGCATTGATAATGGGAAAATATAATTTCACACCCTTTTTTTCCTTAAAAAATCACTTATAATTTTAGTAATAAAATATTAAATTTAAGATATTTAATTAATACACAAACGAACTTATTTAATAAAATATCAATAAAAGATATTTAATTATTTCTGTCTTGAGTTATGATGAAATGGAAGATTAATATATATAATCCATTAATCTATGTCTTATATTAAATGATTCAAATTCTACCACGCACTAATTGGCCAATACAATAAAACTAATATATATTCGACCATTTATTTGCTTAGGAGCTGTATGACATGAGAAGAGGTCACTTATTAAGCAAATTAATAGGAATTATTAACTTAGCAAAAACTCATTATGAAACTGGCAGGCAGAACACAGCACACCATATAACTTGTAATTAAGTTAAGTTTATCATAAATTTAATAACTTTCAGTTAATTTTTTTATCAAATTTTTATAATTTATTGAATATTTAAAAAATAAAATTTTATTTGAATATTTGTTGTTTTTTTAAATAAATGATATGAATATTACTTTAACTTATTATTTTATTTAATTATTGTAATATGTGATTTTTTAATTTTAAAATAATATATTTTT
>NW_014543510.1:0-2209 GCF_000741045.1 Vigna radiata var. radiata | reverse complement strand
ACAACGCTGCTATTCTACTCGTCTGGACCGGAAACATCGACATACAGTACATCGGAGAAACCTCTGCCATAATCGGCAAATATATCTCGAAGTATCAAACCAAAGCAGAGAAGAGTAATATGACCGACGTATTCGATGACATCAGCAGCACCAGAGGCTTGCCCAGTCGTCTTTGGAACTACGGAGTCAGGGCCCTAGCCAATCGGGAATGCGGCGCCTTGGAGGCAGCTGATACCTTGCTGAGCACACCCCTCTTCCAAACCGATCCGAACACAACTTTCGTGTTCGTCGATGTCAGTCTTTTCCGCAGTAGAAAAGTGAAGACCAAGAAGGAGATCGAGCAGTTGCCTCCGGATTCCACCGACGTGTTCTGTCCGTCACTGGTCGACACTCATTATCCGCGGAGACCTGACCCAATGGAGACGGTGTGCCTTTACGACTACGCTAGAAGTTGGGATATCATTAATAAAGAACCTACCAGAGACCCGACGGTAGTCTACTATCGCTACGGGGACAAATTTGTCCGTCAAAGATCCCGCCCTCACATAGTGCAGCACTACAAGACCGATCCTAAGCAGAGACCGGAGCAATACTTCTACAGTTTGCTCTTGCTTTTCAAACCGTGGCGAAAGTTGGAGGAACTGAAGTCATCTCATGAAACGTACGCGGAGGCTTTTGACGCGCAGAAAAATGATTTACAAGATGCAATGAAGTACCATGAGAAACTCTCAGACATTCTTGCCGCTCATGAAGCCGTAACGGAGTTGATCGATGCGAAGTCCAAGCAACTCGGAGATGCACAGCCGGACGATCAGGACGATCTCCTCGGCCCTGAAGATAATGCCTTCAGGCGTGAAGCAGCGGAGGAAGCAATGGAAGAATTTCACGCTGCAGCCAGGGCTATCACCGAGGACTTGTCGGCGTTGGAGTCACAATTGAACACCGATCAACGCAGAGTTTATGAGTTTTTAAAAACTCGACTAACGCACTACGTCCAATGCAAGCCTGACGACCCTGACGATGTCCAGAAACCAGTGCGAGGGTTCACTTCCGGCGTTGGCGGAACAGGCAAATCTTTTCTCACTAAATCTCTCATTCTGTGGGTAGCACAAAACCTGGGAAAGAAAGTTGCCGTCTGTGCGCCAACTGGAATGGCTGCTTCACATATCAACGGTCAGACGTTGCATGCCCTCCTCCAGTTACCCGTAGAACATGGCGATACTTTGAAGTACGCCCGACTTTCCGACACCGTCCTTGAAGTGTTGCGAATTGCGTTGAAGGATGTGGTGCTTCTCATCATCGATGAAATATCGATGGTTTCCAATGTCAATTTCATGATGGTTCACTTGAGACTTTCCGAAATTTTCGACTCGCACGATAGAGCCCCTATGGGAGGTCTGAATATTTTCACCACCGGGGACCTGCTCCAGTTGAGTCCCGTCAAGGGTCGTCCGGTGTACATGAACCTAACAACTCAACAGAGGCAGAAGCATTTCAATTCTCTGTGCAGTATCAACCTTTGGACTGAGTATTTCACTGATTACGATGAATTGCAAATCAACATGCGCCAACGCACCGATCCAAGCTTTTGCGAACTATTGGCCAATACCCGTCTCGGTTACTGCTCCGAAGAGGATCTGAAGACCCTCCGCAGCCGTCAAATCTCCTTTAAAAATCCCGACCCTGATAACAGATTGAAAGAGGTGGCCAGGTTCGTCGTGGAGCAACAGGGGCACAACGCGATCTGCTGTTTGCCTGTGCTAGATATGTGTCGAGCTCTGAACGAGTCGATCCTTTCCACTCACATCTCCAGTGAGGAAGTGCTTCTGATCGCCGAAGATTCCATAGAATGCAAGCTAACGGAGAGGAACAGAGCTCAAAAGCGGTTAAGAGATCTCGAGGAGGATTGCTCGAGAACGGCCGGACTGGAAAAAGTGATAGTTGTCAAGGAGGGTGCTAAAATCATATTGAAGAAGAATTTAGATATGACCAAAAAATTCGTGAACGGTGCAACTGGGACCCTCCTAACAATAAAATATGATCTCAACAAGCGTCCCAGTAGCTTACTCTTGCAGATGGACCTCGGTATCCTCGAATTGGAGCCGGACTCAAAAAAATTCGAGCTCATAACCGGTGTCTACGTTCACAGGAAACAGTTTCCTATCGCGGTTGCCTACGGTATATCGATTCACAAGAGTCAAGGCCTTAG
>NW_014543509.1:0-2160 GCF_000741045.1 Vigna radiata var. radiata | reverse complement strand
TGTTCAACGTGGGTTCAGATTGCAGAAGAGGGGATTCTTGCTGCAATCCTGGTTTTGTGTGTGCAGCTATATTTGGTTTTGGGTTAGAGAGGAGATTTATATTTTTGTGTGGTGCTTCTATAAATTTCTTGTTGTAAAAACCGCAACCATTATAATGCATTTGCTTCCAAAGTTGGAAGGATACTGGATGTAGGCATTGTTGGCCGAACCAGTATAAAAACCAGTGTTTGATATTCTCTATCCCTCCACTCTTTAATTAAGTCGACTTTATCTGTTTAGTAGTCAACTACGCTTTTTCCGCTGCATTGAATTTTCATTACTTGCATTTCAAGGAAAGATCAAAAGCTCTGAATTTTCATACCAAGATTGCGAAAAGATTTTATTTTTGAACTAACACCAATTCACCCCCTCCCCCCCTCCCCTCTCTTGGTGTAAAACGAAGCCAACCTGTTTCCTAACAATTGGCACCAGAGCTGGTTTTCATAAAATATTTGAAAATTCAGTCGACTCTGTTTTTATCCTACTCGACTGTAAAACTTGGGGATGACTTCAAATTTCAAACTTTTGGTGAAGGTGCTTCAACAAATAGACCACCTCTGTTTGCTGGTGAAAACTATCCTTTTTGGAAAATTCGCATGCAGATCTTTCTTGAATCGAAAGATAAAGAAATTTTGGATGCCACTTTAAATGGTCCATTTGTGCCTACAAAACTGTTGATAGTAAAACTGTTTTGAAAACTTTTACTGAGTGGACTACTGATGAAAATAGAAAAGCTCAATATGATGTTAAAGCTAGAAATATTATTGCCTCTGCACTAACAATTTATGAATTTTTCAGGATATCCCAATGCAAGTCTGCAAAGGAAATGTGGGATGTTCTAGAGGTAACCATTATAGTGCATTTGCTTCCAAGGTTGGAAGGACACTGGATGTAGGCATTGTTGGCCGAACCAGTATAAAAATCAGTGTTTGATTTTCTCTATCCCTGCACTCTTTAATTCAGTCGACTTTATCTGTTTAGCAGTCAACTACGTTTTTTTTTTCGTTATATTGAATTTTCATTACTTGCGTTTCAAGGAAAGATCAAAAGCTTTGAATTTTCATACCAAGATTGTGAAATGATTTTGTTTTTGAACTAACACCAATTCACCACCCCCCCCCCCTCTTGGTGTAAAACAAAGTCAACCTGTTTCCTAATAGTTCTCCTTTTAGCTATATAAGCAACATTCTTTAAAGATTGAAATATTCTACAAAATAAATATATGTAGAGTGCATGTAAGCGTACAATAGGATAAAAATTATGTATGTGAAACACATTAAATTCTTGTGTTATGTCCCTCTTCGTTTATGGTCTTAATTCTAAAAAGTGGTATCAAAGTTAGGCTGGCTTGAGCAAGTACAACGGTCCTTGTATTGAAAGTTTTCTTGGCAAAAGGTGGTACGAAAAGGGATACTCGTTGTTAGGTAGAAATAAGAAAGTAGAGCACCCTATAAGAATGAAGACTCATTAACCCATTGCCTTAAGGTTTTTGGTTGAGAATGGTGTCAATCCCAAATAAGGTTGGGCTTAGGTCTCATTAGTGTTAGGTCTTCTAGTGAACCTGCTCTTCTACCAACCTAACAAGTGGTGTCAAAGAATCCAACTAATAAGTTAACAAAGATTGGCACAACAAATAAGTTAAAGCTTGGTATTACCTCAATTAGCTTCAAGAATAATTGATGATGAAGGAAACTATACTAAGTGATAATGTAAATCGTGTAAAGTTGGAAAAATATACCAAAATAAATATATTTCCTAGTGTTGATACGATCCTGTCCAGGAAAGATTACAATCTTTTCTGAATTTGAATCCTCAACGACCACAATGAAAATAAATCAGAGAAGAACACGAAATAAGACAGAGATGGAGACGCCACAATCTATCGGATTGATAAGTCAAGGAAGATTCGCCACAAAGATGTTAATCTTTGATAAAAATCAGAGTTCTAAACCAAGAACCAAGAGAATCCTCTCTCAAAAATGCAAATGCATATATTATGACTTTCAAATTGTCTACATATGTATTTGGTGCCCCTATATATAGGCATAAATGTTTAAGGCACCTAAGAAACCCTAAAAGAAATTTGTTAAATCCCTGGCAAGTGTACCAGATCGTTATCAA
>NW_014543508.1:0-2207 GCF_000741045.1 Vigna radiata var. radiata | reverse complement strand
GACACTTTAGTCAACTTTCTCGTTAGTCATAACTCTTCACTAGTTTGAACCCTTTGTAAGTAGCCATTTCTCAGACACTGACAATCAGCTCCGGTAACAATTAATAAGCATCCTAGCATTGGGGAACCCAACCTTAAAGACTAGCTGTTATGGGGAAGAACCAACACTTGAATACTTTACCGAGCTTCCCATATTACTCTATGTGAGACATAAGCACCACATAATACTCAAGGCCCTGCATTCTTTCATCAACTTAAATTCTATTTTCAGGTAAGAATAAGATACTGTGGTCTAACNTGAGACTTTACTGTTGTTTTGTTTAACTTATTTTAATGAAATAATAGCTTATTTTGGCAATTTCTACAGTGAGCTTAAAAAAATAGGTGATTATTTCCCCCAAATTTAAGCTACGTTGCTAGTGGAAATTCCTGTGTTTTTTCTTAAACCCTTTCCGTGGTTAATGCCAAAGCTTCAATTTATCTTAATTGTTCCTGTTCCATAATAGTCCTTGAGGATTTTTTTAAATAAAAACCTGAAATAGTAGTCTGTACTTTTTTAGTTCACGTTTGATGATTGTTTATCAGTTGGAGAGCCGATGAATCTATTTGTTGGTATAAATTCTCATTGGATAAATTTGATATGAAGATACTCTCTTCAAATGGGGCTTGAATTTTGTGTAGTCAGTAAACTTTGTAATATAACTATGTATAATATTTCTTCATTTTGTTAACTATGTATAATATGACTTGTGTAGTCAGACTTTTCTTAATATTTCTCATTGGATAAATTTGATATGAAGATACTCTCACTGCAACTTTCTCCTTATGCTACATTTTAATTATCTTCTCTATCCTATCATTTTTGTCTAGTAAAACTATATTTTGATCTTTTCCACAATAATTAGTTAAAGGAATTGGGATCAAATGTTAATAACATTCCCCGTCAAGAATTATGGAAGCATGGTCGTGTGAATAAAAGCGGGGCAATTGAAAATGAAGAAACTCAGCAAGTTTGGGACAAATGTGTAAGTAATATGTTTTCATATTATATTTATGTTTGTCAAATGAGAATAAATATGATATGTTTGGTTCTTGTTTAGGTTCAATTGTCACAAANTAATTCAGAAGAGATGAGTAATGCTCACTCCGACATTTTGAGTCAAGCTTTAGGTCTCCCAGAGTATTCAGGTCGTGTTAGGGGAATGGGATTTGGAGTCGGTCATAGAGATTATTTCCCATCCAAAAAGCGTCATACACACCATGACCATGATAAATTAACTGCTCAAATGAAAGACATGTCCGAAAAAATAGCACGAATGGAAAAAGAGATGATTTCGCTTCGAAGTATTGGCACACCAAATACTAATGAAGAAGCTAATATCAATAGTGGCCAAGGGAGTTGCACAATGTCACCAATTAGTTTTCCAGAGGTAACTACATTATCTACATTACTTTCATTATTGCTTTAATTTGCTTACTTTAAACTTTCATATGTTTTATACTGTAGGGGGTCTCAAGTTGTAAATTGTTTACATTATCACCATCAATTTGCTTGGTTGCCCATGGAAAATTACACAATTTTAAGAGTGATACACTACATGGTAGACCTCTACCTAAAGGTCATATCAAAGTTAGTATAGATATTGCCTTAGAGCCAAATNTACCCTTGCCTATACCAATTGATGATGATGACATGATGACAATAGGACAAGCAATAGGTACATTTGTGGCATGGCCAATGAATTTCATACAGATTTGTGATGAGGTATGTTTATACAATTGTATTAATTCATATTTATGAATATATTTTATCTATTACCTAACTTGTTTAATTGATGATGTTTTAGGATTCTACCCAACCAAAAAAGACNAAAATGAATAATCCAAATGTCGCACCTAAAAAGAAATGTCAAGGGAAAATGACCATTCAACACACTCCTCATAAATTGTTTCATCCCAATCCTTCTGAATGGTGCAATTACCTCTCTTNAAACATGAAACTAAACCCAATAAAGTCACTTCGTCCAATACAAATGGACAAAAACATATTTGGAATAGATAATCATGAAGAAATCGTTAGTTCAGAAAGTATTGAAGAAGTTATCAATTATGCATGGCTAGGTGCAACTACAATTTCTATTTATATCAGGTACAACATATAGTACTTATTATCATTAACTTAATTATTAGATTGACACCTTATGTTAT
>NW_014543507.1:0-2207 GCF_000741045.1 Vigna radiata var. radiata | reverse complement strand
GAGGTGGTCCTCGCAGAATGAGCCGACCCTGGTGGAATAGCCATTTGAAAGGGGCTGATATGCTTCTTGTGGCATGGACGGTGCTAACGCCTTCGTCGACTTTGCCGGAGAGCAGGTGGTGAGAGCTACGTCTTTGTCACCGAGAAAGCTATGAAAGNTATGTTGGTGGCGGTCATTTGTAGGNTTTGCCGAAAGGGACACCCTGTCCTAGACGATGGTGTTAGTGTCTACCTTTCTCCTCTTACCTTTGTTGAATGGAGAAAGAATCGTGAAATCTGAGAAAATGGTGATACGGAGACTTTATGAAGGAAAGTGCACACAGAATGGCGGTGGTGGCATTCAGCTGCGAGGACGACGTGCTGTCTGATCAAAGAAGAGGGTTGCTGCCTTGGTCGGCCACTAGAACGCGTGGCTCTGCTAGGCAAGTGGAGATCAAAGACTGCCGCGAATGGTGGCAATAATGCATGCTGCTGGTGCTCTTTCATAGAGATTGTGCGCGGCGCTTTTTCTTGTTGTCTAGGAAGGCATGGATGAGGCCACTGTTGATGTTAATTAATATCGTGATGGTAAGGTTGCGGATGATGCGGAGATTGGTCCGATCAGTACGACTGCCGTTGCGGATGACAGTGAAGAGGACGACTTTGATGATTATTGCGTTTGGAGTTTTCCTATTCTAATTCCCACTCACAGTATATACTCACATGTGATGAAGAAGAAGCGANGAGTTCCAAATAAAAGATTCACTTTGCTGAGTTTTTGCACCATTTAGTTTATGGATATGGGTGCCGCACTCACAACGTTTCCTGGTTTCCATTGTGTTTTATGGATTACATTTATTTGTTTAACTTCAGATTGTATCTGGTGAGGATGAGGGGAATTGATCGTGTTTTCCGTGTTGAAGAAGCTCCCTCTGTTATTGGAAGAAAATTTACCCTCGTCGGTCATTGTGCCTTGGTATTTGTTGAAGGAGACACCATTGATATTGCTCTGAGCGTGTTAGGGAAGAGAGAGATCAAGCTTCCACTGAATAAACTTTATTTCGGTTGATACGAATACGGAACATCGTTTCCATTAGATGCAGATACTTGAGACAATTAGGTCATCCCATTCAAGTGCATCAATGTCATGAAGTTTCTCTTTATTAAGTCCAGCGCTGTATATATCAAGAAAGTTTCTCTTGGTCGAAAAGTGGAATTGGCTTCGACGATGCCGAAAGAGTGCGTCATTGCAAGAAGGGAAGAATATGATCTGTGACCGGTAATCATGGTTGCCCATTATCAAGTATGTTTGGACNAAACCGAGTGCGGTGGTCGTTGTGAATATGGACGACTTTGTCTTCTTGACGGTGGATTTTGTTATCNGTGACGCACTTCACCGCGGCTGCGCATACGACTTATGGCTAGCAATGAATTNGCGTTCTTTGCCTTTTTGCAAATTGTTTTGCAAATCGTGAGTCCTGCATCTCAACATAAAGCGCAAAGAGGACCAGAGAAAATGGCATACGTTTGGAATGCGAATATAATATTAAAAATACCATAGAAAAATGGATGAAAACAAAAGCTAAGTAAGCTTTTAATCAGTGTACGATTTAAAAAGAGGTGNCTGGAATCCCGGGATTGAAATTATATATTATATTATTATAATACAATATTGCGTCTTATAATATTTTATTTTATCATATATCTTTTGAAACGAATGTGCCAGTATATATATCTATATATCTTTTGAAACGAATGTGCCAGTATATATATCTATACCGTTATGATATGACAATAATATTTCTACGTTTCTACTATTTATAAAATAGTTGTCGTAATATATATTGTAATTAGCTATTAAAGATTCTGGTATTTTTAAAAAAAATACTTATCTTGTTCATGGAAATTCTTGTAGGGATGATGACTCGTGTTGTTGTTGAAATTTCTTGATGCTGATCTGGAACAGTGATGTTGAGACCGAACGCTTAGTCTTTGTTTCTGATCATCTTTATGGTGTTTTGTTGTTCCTCCATGTTCCTCATGGTCGCCATTTGGGTTTGCCTTTCGGCCCCACGGTGGGCGCCAAAATGTTTCGGTATAAATTTACTGGGACCGAAGTACTAACCTTGAGGACGTCTTCTTCCGTGCTTCTGCCCGCTATTCCTGATTTCTGACCGTACGTCTTCACGTTGACTTCAGCCGTCCGGTGGTCTCCTAGCTTCGACGGAG
>NW_014543506.1:0-2206 GCF_000741045.1 Vigna radiata var. radiata | reverse complement strand
ACAGCCTTTATTCACCATTTATTCACCCTTTATACACCATTTGGTACACCCTTTATACACCTTTTAAACACCCTTTGTACACCCTTTATACACCCATTATATACACTTTGTAAACTCTTCCTACACCATTTTTAAACCCGTTTTTACCCAATTTCTATACAATTTTTAACCATTTCTACAACCTTTCTACATATTTTTTAAAATGAGGTAGAATATGTGTACACCCTTTGTACACCCTTTGTACCCCCTTTATATACCCCATGTAAAACATTTATAAACCCTGTATAAACCCTGTACTCACTTTATACACACTTTTTACACCCTTTCTATATCTTTCTTCACCTTCCTACTCCCTTACTAAACCCTTTCAACCCTATTTGTGCACCCTTTCTACATCACTTCAAACCCCTTTATATACCATTTGTGCACCATTCTGCACCCTTTCTACAAATTTTTTAAAAATATGCAGAATGATTGTACAAGCTTTCTACACCTTTTATACACCCTTTGTACACCCTTTCAACCCTATTTTTACACCCCTTTCTACCCCTTTTCTATACCCCTTTTACTCCTTTCTGCAGCCTTTCCGCATATTTTTTAAAAAGAGGTAGAATGGGTGTACACCCTTTGTACACCCTTTATACACCCTTTGTACACCCTTTATACACCCCTTGTAAAACATTTATAATTCCTTTATAAACCCTTAGTACTCACTTTATACACCCTTTCTAAATGTTACTAAACCCTTTCTACAAATTCTTTAAAAAGATGTAGAACGAGTGTACATTATTTATACACCCTTTATTTACCCTTTAGACACCTTTTGGTACCCCCTTTATACACCTTTTAACAACCTTTTGTACACCCTTTATGCACCTTTTGATATACCCATTATATACCATTTATACACCCCTTGAACAACATTTATAAACCCTTTGTACTTACTTTATACACAATTTATACACCCTTTCTACATATTTCTTCATCTTCTTACACCTTTACTAAACCCTTTCAACCGTATTTCTACACCCTTTCTACATCACTTCCAACCCCTTTATATGCTATTTGTGCACCCTTTTTACAAATTTTTTAAAAATATGTAGAATAGGTGTACACACTTTGTACACCTTTTATTCATCCTTTATACACATTTTAGTACACCCTTTATACATCCTTTAAACACCCTTTGTAGACCCTTTATCCACCATTTATAGACCCTTTATCCATCATTTGTACACCCTTCCTACACCATTTTTACACCCCTTTCTATACTCTTTTTACTCATTTTTGTAGCCTTTGTACATATTTTTTAAAAAGAGATAGAATGGGTGTACACACTTTGTACACCTTTTATACAACCTTTGTGCGCTCTTTCTACACCCTTTATACACGCCTTGTAAACCTTTATTAAACCCTTTATAAATCCTTCATATTCACTTTATACACACTTTGTACACCAATTCTACATCTTTCTTCATCTTCTTACACTCTTACTAACCTCTTTCAACGATATTTCTACACACTTCCTACATTACTTCCAAGCCCTTTATATACCATTTGTGCACAATTTCTACAATTCTTTTATAAAGATGTAGAACGAGTGTACACTCTTTGTACACCCTTTATTTACCCTTTATATACCTTTTGGTAAACCCTTTAGACACCCTTTAAACACCTTTTGTACACCCTTTATCCGCCCTTTATACATCAATTATACACATTTTGTACAACTTTCCTACACTATTTTTACACCCTTTTCTACTCCCTTTCTATACCCTTTTTACTCCTTTCTGCAGCATTTCTACATATTTTTTAAAAAGAGGTAGAATGGGTGTACACCCTTTGTACAACCTTTATACACCCTCTGTACACCCTTTAAACACCTTTTGTACAGCATTTCTACATATTTTTTATAAAGATGTAGAACGAGTGTACACTCTTTGTACACCCTTTATTCACCCTTTAGACACCTTTTGGTACACCCTTTATACACCCTTTAAACACCTTTTGTACACCCTTTCTGCACCATTTGGTATTCCCTTTAGACACCCTTTATACACCCTTGTTACATACTTTCTACACCCTTTATACACCCCTTTTACAACTTTAATAAACCCATTATAAATCCCTCGTACTCACTTTATACACATTTTGTACACCCATTCTACATATTTTTTCATCTTCTTACACCCTTACTAAACCATTT
>NW_014543505.1:0-2197 GCF_000741045.1 Vigna radiata var. radiata | reverse complement strand
TTGATGTAGTTGTCGAAGCGCTTGCACAGCATGTGTTGCACGTTGAGGGAGTCACAAGTGATCAAATAGTTCATTTTGGTGAACCATGGCCCTTTGAACTCCCCAGTGCCACCATGTTTTCTTAGCACCTCAGTGATAAAATCATGAACTCGCCACAAGTTGAAGAGCACGGTTGGTAGCATTCCAAGGATGGGGTAATCAACCAAGAGGTGGTGTTTGGAACATCTTCTACAATGGAAGAAGTATATAAAGGAAGAAAATGATGCTATTATGAATACGTAGAGAAGCATGGCCATATCAAAACTTAGCTGTGCTTGTGTATATGCATGAATTTAGAGTGTTTAAAATGCATATTGCTTGACATCTTTGTGTGTGATTTGTGTGTGACTATGACACGAAAATGACACATTTGTTTTATCCAAATGTATGGTAATCTATCATTGTGCAAATAAAAAAAATAGTGATTGAAAAAAAGGAGAAAATAGCTGTCACATTTAAGAATACCCGAGTCTCTGAAGTGTGCTGCAAGTATAGAAATTCAATGGCGTCATGTGCAATTATGAAGGTGTTATAAATATCCACCGGCTCATCAAACCGATCTCTGTAATGGAGGTTTTCACACAAATCTACTGAATGTTTTCTGAAATTATAGAATTAATTTGAAAAAATAGATATATACAATTTTATTGTGAGGATTCAAAGATGATGGGAAAAGTAAAGAGTGAGGGTTCCAAAATAACACAGAAAGAGTTCATGAGAAAAGGTAGTCATCAAAATGCAGTGCACTCGTGGTGTGTGATATCATGAATCACCATTTCCCATGAGTAAAATCAAAGCCTTGCATGTAGCTCAAGGAAAAAAATATTATATCATAAAATAACAAATAATTCCTTTTGCGGGAAAAAAAAATTGTTACTTGAAATTAATAAGTGATAATACATATACTACTAGATTTTTTTTTTGATCTATTAAATAAATTTTAAGATAAAGGAACTTTAAATTCTTTTTATAAACAAATTTAAAAATTAATGATTGTCGGCTTAGATGACACTAATTAGAGTCAATCTTGATATTAACAAATTATTATTCATGATGTATGATGTAAAATTATATGTACATCCAACAGCAAGATTATTCATTGTTATCATCAACATGTTTAATTTTTTTTTTTTATAGTAATATAGAATATATCGTATACTGATACATACCGATCGCAATAATGTAACCAACCGTTCAAAATATACAGAAAATAGGCATTGACATAGAACTCTGGAACAAAAAATTCATTGTAGTAGTCAGGCTTTGCAAGCCTCATTGGAATTTATCATGTTCACCAATAACTCAATCCTCTTTTCAACCATGATGAACCTCTCCTCCAAGTTCAAAAACCTCTGGTGTTTTGACCTTGTTTAGAACATGATTCTATCCCACTGGTTCATTGGAAAGTGGAGATCCCCTTCCATGATTTATTGTTGCAGGTTCTCCTGGGGTTTGAGTAGAGGTTGGTGACACAGGCGTGTTGGCATGTTTATAGCTCCATGTCTTATTTCTCAAGACTCATTCAACATTATCCTTTTATATCTAAGTTCATTAATTGAACCCACCCTTTTATATCTAAGTTCCAACTATGTTTGTTTCAGTTTTATTAAAAATATACAACATTTCTCCATAAGAAAACATCTTAATAATTCTTCTCCCTTCGGATAAAAAGAACTTAAATACAACTTAAAACTTTGACATTCGGAATTATAATGTGCTGAGAACTTTATTTTAACTAAACTTTTCTCACATTTCAATCAATATATATATATATAAGGTGAAACTCTAGAACAAGATCAATAATCAAGAACTTACACAATTGCACAAAAAAATAGACTTAAACAGAATTACTTAACACAAGGACGTCAACCATCAAATTTAGATTTTGTTGCATCAAACTTCTCTTTTCATTATCCTAGCCATCAAACCGTTCTTCATGAGAAGAACAATTGAATGTGTTGGAGTTGGAACATGACCTTCCACCACTTTGAAACAGTACTTTCTCAAAATAGCAGCAGCCACCATCTTCATTTGAACAAAGGCCAAGTCTTTTCCCAAACAGATTCTTGGTCCTGCATTAAAAGCAATGAATTTGTAAGCTGGTGCATAAACAATTTTTCCTCTATCAGATATCCATCTCTCTGGCTTGAACTCCAAA
>NW_014543504.1:0-2191 GCF_000741045.1 Vigna radiata var. radiata | reverse complement strand
TGTAATGTAATGATTATGCATGAAAAACCTGTCAAAATTTTATTATTAAGGAATCAAATTCTGAGCTGGAACTTTAAATGTATATTTACTGAAATTATTAAAAAGAAAAAGAAAGAGAAACAATTTTATAATACTCAAACGTTTTAAAATTTTTAAAATAAAAGCTCCAACTTTTATTTTATTTTTTTTTTTTCTAAATAATTTTTTTTGATAAATTTTAATACTTATTCTTCTTTATTAATTTCACAAATTTCAATTAAAAAAATGATATTTTGTTATATTATTAAAATTTTCTTTTATATGTTTTTCTAATTACAACTTTTTTTCTAAAAAAAATTATATATTTATATAGTTTTAATATTCATTTTTATATCTGTAAATAAAATATATATAATTTTTCGAATAAAAAAAATAAAAAACTGTGTCAACAATAAAGAAAAGGTCTAATTGAAGGGCAAAAAATGCATATAAATCAAATTATGAGAATAAAGATGCTTCTAATAATGTGCAGAACAATTTAAATTTATTGGGATTAAAGAGATGAAAGAAGAAATTTAATGAAAATAACAATGAGATACATATTATTATGTAAGGAAAAATATTTATTTTTCACTACTTAAATATGATTTTACAGTTTTTATAAGGATAAAATAATTTTAATAGAAGTTAACCTTTATATTTAAAAAAAGTAATAAAATAGTGAAAAATATTTTGAAGTGAAAGTTACATAATGCAAAAGATGTTAAGGATAGGAAGGTACTAGAAAAAGATTTAGGTTTTTCTACTTTACAAATTCTATAAATAGACTTTTTCTAATGAGAATAAACCATCAATCACATTTCTCATTTTCAGCATTTCACAGCTGATCATGGCAAGCTCTAAGGTCTTAGGGGTTGCTTTCTTTGCTTTGTTCATTCTCGACCTTGCATTTGCTGCCAGGGCCCCAGAAAGGGCTCCTGTCGGAGGAGGTGGGGGTGGCGGAGGAGGGGGTGGCGGTAGAAATGGTGGTTCTGGGTTAGGGTTTGGCTCCGGTATTGGTGGCGGTAGGAATGGTGGTGGAGGTGGAGGAGGTGGTGGAGGTGGAGGTTCCGGTGGTTCTGGTGGAGGAAGTGGTGGAGGATGGGGTTCCGGTGTAGGAAGTGGAAGAGGAGGACAAGGTGGAGGTGGAGGTGGCGGTGGTGGTGGAGGTGGCGGAGGTAGTAATGGAGGTTCTGGAGGTGGGTCAGGTTGGGGTTGGGGTGGGGGTGGAGGAGGACATAAAAAGTCCCCTTCCCCTTCACAATAAGAGATGATTTCCATGTTACATGTGATTTCCAGAAATAAATTGCAGTGTGATCACTTTGGTGATGATGGTTGTTGCTTCATGCATGCATGGTATTATTATACAAAATATAATTTACTGTGTATTAGTGAAGATTATCTTATAAAAATCTCGAGTTTATTAAGTGTCTTTCCCTTTTATATATCCTGTTATTCATTTTCTTATTAATACTATGAAGAAAAAAAATGTAATAATATTAATGGGTGAAAACCAGTGGAAGGATTTCTCATCAACTTTGTGAAACTTTATCCATTACTGGATTTTATTTCACTTTATTTGAGGACTAAATTTGCGAGATAAGATGAATTTGTTAAGGGTGAGAAGATTTGAGAAGAAATATATGAATTTTATTGAAATGTACCCGTTGTTCTTTTTAGGGTTAAATATGTTTTTAGTCTCTATATTTTGGGGCGATTTTGGTTTTAGTCCCCCGTTCAAACTAAGGTATAATTTAGTCCTTCAACTTTAGAAAACTCTGGTTTTAGTCCTTTTTACCAAAATTTTTTTAACTTTATTTGCTGTTTCAAGCACGTTTCATTATAGCATTTGGATTGTTTATACTGTTTGACACAATTTTGCTTCAATGTTAACTGAGAAACGCGTTTGAAACAACAAATAAAGTTAACAAAATTTGGTAAAAAGGACTAAAACTAGAGTTTTCTAAAGTTGAAGGGTTAAATTGTACCTTAGTTTGAAAGAGGGACTAAAATCAAAATCGTCCCAAAGTATAGAGACTAAAAACATATTTAACCCTTCTTTTTAATTTGACTATGTTTCTCAAAAGTGGTGATGTGAGAATCGATTTTGAGATTCCAAACCAATTACGTGAGAACGCTATTAAATTGTTTTACTTGTTTTAGTTTATACGTA
>NW_014543503.1:0-2130 GCF_000741045.1 Vigna radiata var. radiata | reverse complement strand
ATGATGAGAAACAACTTTTGTCATCTTGTCTGAATGTTTATTCTCCATGCACTGAACATGAATCTAATTCTGTTTGAATTTGAAAGTGATTCATGTTCTCAGAGTTTATCTGAGGTTCAGCCTCTTACACTTGGATTGGGTGTTATACCTCTGCATATTATTTCTTTGGAACCACATTGCACTAACCATGTTGCAGGAGGTACACATGCATTTGATCAACACACACCCATGGTGGAAGACAAAGGTGCCGACAGTTTGAAGATTAATAGGCACCAGCTGAACCTACTCATCAACAATCACTACTTCTTAGATCAAATTGTGGAGGACATCTCCCTTCTCGATCAAATTTGGAGGATGAAGCAGTTCTTCCTCAAGACTTCCTTGTTGAATCCGATGGTGGAAGAGATCTCCTTGAAAGTCCAAAATTGGCAACTGCCACCATGATCAGGGGAGTTTTCTTCTTTCCCTTCTTCCCCTTTTCCCACTTGAATTGCACTTGTCCTTGATCTATTGACTATTATAATTACTGATCTTATGCTTGTGACACATTAAGGACACTGTGTAGTTTAAGTGTGGTCTATTGGGGGAGAATTCTATTTTCTTTGTCAGTTTTTGTTTTTCTGCATTAAATTTTTTCGTTTTCTAGGTAGTTTTTGTTGTGTTTTGTGTACAGTTTTGCATGTTTCTCTTGATTTCTGGACTTGGTTTAGGTTGTAGACTTGTCTTTCATTTTATTCATACTCTGATTAGTTTGAATTCTTGCTTTTCTTTGCTTGGAAGTTGATCATGATGTTTGAGAGTTGGATTGATTGTGACCGATTACCTGTGTGAGATTTGAGCCATTTGATGATCTTTCTTGTGTGTGATATGTCTCTGGATTGCTTGCACATTTGCCTTGGCTTGACTCTGTTGATAATTCTTGATTCATGAGCATGTTTGAAAATGATAAAGGTAGTTTTGTTGTTGAGTCTCTCTAGCCAAATGAGCCTACCTTGTTGTGATCCTTTGATAGCCCCTTTGAGCCTATATTTTCCCCATTTCTTTGTTTTGAAGCTCATACACTAGCCCTAAGTGAAAAACCATGATTACCTTAACCTTAGGGAATTTTGGAGCTTTGGAATTGTTTTGGGAATAAGTGTGGTCTCCTAGGGAATTCAGATGAATTGGCTAGTTGGTTCCTCTTCTTGCTTTTGTTTTATGAGTATGATGAGTATCTTGTCTCTTACAGTTGTGTTCTAAATAGAAAGAAAAGAAAAGAGACAAGATGAAAAAAAAAACAAAAGAAGAAAAAATACAGAAAAATGAGAAAAATTAAAAAAAAATTGTGTGAAAGAAGGAGTCAAGAAGAGGATTGAATTAAAGGGTTTTGGGTGTGATTTGATTGTGTTTCACTTGTTCCCCATTGCTCCTCTATCCCTTTTGGTTTGTAGCTTCTTATCCATATTTATCCTCCCTTATCCTTGGCCCCATTTCATCCATAAAAGACCTTTTGATTTGAACATGCATATGTGTTAGAGTGTTGATATTAGAGGCTTGCCAAGTCTGTTTGTGTTTGCTTTCTTGAGTGCATTGAGTTGAAATTGTTTACCCTAGACACTTGAGAGAAACACTTATAGTGTGCATCCGTGAGGTTCTGTTGCTTTTGATTCACCTCTTGAACTGATTGATTATTTTGTCATGCTTGGAATTGCTTGGATGATTTCCGTGAGTATCTACTTTCCATGATTCTGTGTTGGATATTGTCTACTTCTTTTCTTTGTCCAGATTTCTTGAGGACTGTAATTCTGTTTGTTGGTGTCCTAGCTAGTATTTGTTTCTGTGTGATGAGTCTGTGTCAATTCCTTGATGTCCTCTGAACTGTTCCCTGATTTGCGTCTTGATTTTGCCCAGGAGTGCAAAAGACTGAGTGTGGTCTATTTTGATGAGTCAATATTTTATTGATTTCACTTCGCTTATTGTACCGAATTTAATAAGGGAATTATGCTTAATTGTCTGGTATTTTCCCGTTTTTCCTAATTATGCTTAATTTGGTCGAAAATTCTTATTTTAGTTAATTTGAATTTTCTGAGCTAATTATTTGCATTATTATTTTTAGGGAAATTTTGGAAATACAATTTGGGACATTTGGAG
>NW_014543502.1:0-2129 GCF_000741045.1 Vigna radiata var. radiata | reverse complement strand
ATCTACCCAGCGGCACTAATCTTAGTGAACTCTTTAAGTGATTGTTTATGGATGATACATTATTATATCCCATTGAAGTAAGTCCTAGAGACTACCTCTCTTTACTCAAACTCAGGAATTGTTCCTAGCAGATCATTCTTTCTCTCATTACGATGAAGTCTATCGAGGTCTCAATCCATGGTGAATGAGGAGTCAACTGAAAGTCATTCTAATAAAATTGTTATCAGCCTACCTCCTCTTGATTTGACGTGTCTTCTCTCAGTGTATCATGCTACTGGTGCATAAGGCTTCAATGTTTTCGTAGACTTGTAATGCTTTACATTGGAAAACTGGCTAGCGCATTCACCCGTCAGCCAAAGTCATGTGTCTACTTAAAGAAGCTACGTTCACTCTGCTATTGCCCTTTGTTGCTCTGGTAAAATGAAACCAACTCAATGCCACAAAATCGAAGATACTTTGCTTCAAACATGATGAATGTGATTATTAGCAAGCCTCTTTGATTCTGTGTCAGAAGTTGATTGAATCGTCTAATTTGCCTGTATTTGGATAAAATTCTTCAAATCAACGTCTTTCATATTGACTTCTCCAGAAGGTATGTATCTATACTACTTTATTTCTAGGGATGAAGTTCCATTTCCACTTTCTCCTAAATCTTTGCTAGCAGCCGAACTCCTCTGGAGTTGATGTGTCTCTTCTTAGTGTATCATGCTGCTGGTGCAAGAAGTCTTAATGTTTTCATAGACTTGATGACCGGCACTGATTATAGCAAAAGCAGTGAAACACTATGTCTTATTCCCAGTCTACCAATGGCCTCTCTTCTAAGCATTCTTATGACACCCGGAATGCCATAAGTAGTAACCTTCCGGGGAGCTATCTTCGGAAGGGTCATACATTTTTTGAAAAACTGCCGAATTTTATGTGAAAACGGGAAAAGGAGAAATCAATTTTAAGGTAAAGCTTCACAGATATTTAGGACAGCTTGGGATCTATGACATTGATGGATTTTTTAGCCTCTTAGTAGCCTCAAGCCATTTTCGATTAATATTATTATATACTCGGAATGCTTTAAATTGGAAAACTGGTTTACACATTCACCCCTCAGTCAGGCGTACGTGTCTACTTAAAGAAGCTACATTTCACTCTGTTATTGCCCTTGGTTGTTCTGGTATAATGAAACCAACTCAATGCCACAAAATCGAAGATACTTGACTTCAAACATTACCGTTAATTTGAGATTATTAGAAAGCCTCTTCGATTCTGTGTCAGAAGTTGATTGAATCATCAAATTTGCCTGAGTTTGGATAAAATTCTTCAAATAAAGGTCTCTCATATTGACCTCTGCAGAAGGTAAGTATGTATCTATCTATACTGCTAATTCATGGGTTTAATAAAATTAAGAGCAAGATACCAATTCACTCCTGACCTCTTGATTGTCCAAGTCCTCGCACAACAGGATTACTCACTATGTGAGTGCAACAGGAAAGCAGCTGTTTTATTTTAACACTAAAAATAACTACAAGTATTGATTCTCTCTTATTCAATGCCAACTCTCTGCGACCAGAATTGGTGAATTAATATGATCTATAGTATTCGAGACTGCGGCAGCTAAAAAGTTTGGTCATTGCGAGTAAAATTTTTAGCTGCTGCAGCATTAGCATCTACTAACTATCTTCTTGGATAAAGAGAAAACTGCTCCCATTTCTGAGGATAATGGATGCCAGAGCTTGAAAGACATCTCTCATTATTATAAAACAGAAAATAAAGATTGATGACCTACTTACTTTGTCACTGTCTTGATGAGAGATAATAACATGCATTGAATGTTTGCCGGACTTGCTGGCTGCCTATACGCAGCGAAAATGATGGAACGCTACATAATTAACTTATCTGCATTGAGCTGTAGAATTTAGTTTGCATTCTAACATTAGCTTGATATAATCATAAGATAATTGTCACATGATGTAGGATATAAAAAAATCATTCTTAAGTATAGGTGTTGTTATAACTTTAAACTCGGTTTTACTGGCCTACCGTGCAAATGACACAACACAACGATATAGAAATGTCCTATCTTATCCTATAATACAAGAGGCTCCCATGTTGATGATTATCCGAGTCCTTTGCCTAAA
>NW_014543501.1:0-1350 GCF_000741045.1 Vigna radiata var. radiata | reverse complement strand
AGTGACAAAGGTTAGTATAGAATAGAGAGATAGAATAGTAAGTGACAAAAGAGCAAAAAAATGGTAAGTTAGTTAATTTTAACCAGTAGAAGAGGGTGTTTAACACTAATTGCAACTGGAAGCTACAAATATTCTAAACTCAGCACAATAAAAAGATTGGGCCATTGTCCAAGAGAACAGAGCATTGTGATGTGCCAATGCCTCACAGATGTAAGACAAGTTTAGCTTCCAAAAGTATCAACAATGGTTAGCATGAAACAATATCTAAATTTATAATTATTTCGACAATTAGCTAAGAACACACTCTATATGATTGAATAGAATAAAAAAAATAACATAATGGATATTTATTTCAACAATTAACGAAACAATCAATATGATCAAAACTTCCATTCAACTGCAACAAGGGCAAGCTGCATGCATTTACCTTCTTATTAAACAAGACGAACTGGCTACTGCATCACCGAATGGGAAGCCTAGTGAGGTAATATTAACTTATTTTTTTAGATGGGATCCAGTTACACCAAATGTAACTCTTCATATACTTACATTTTGAAAAAAGTTAAATCTTTTATAATAACTTTATATGGTTATTAAATTTTGTTCGTCNACCTCGCGAAGAAAATTTTTCATATGGAATAAATCATTTCTACAAAATTTCATATAACTCAAAACTGTTTGGTACTTGAATACTCGTTTATATTTTTAGTTGACTGATGTCTTCTAATATGTCCTGACTATTGAACAGGTTGAATCTTTCAAGAGGCCTAGTCAAGTATTTGATGCTGTCAAACATAGGGGTTTTGTTGCTTATGAGAGGGAAGGTGTTTAGTACAGGGATCCCAATGTTTGATTGAATGATTGGAAGGAAGTGATGAAGGAAACACAACCTGGTCCACTTTTGAAACAGGTGGCGTGAAGTAGAATTTAAAGAGTTAGTATACCAAAACAGGTGGCGTGAAGCATTGGAGAGGCTTCTTGAGACATAACTTTCCAGAGTTTACTGGTAGGGTATGCCCAACACCTTAGTATACCAAAATGGTGAAGTTAAAATTCTAAATAGAGCTACAAACAAAGAAAACAAGACACCAAACACCTTTACTACTACATCCTACACACTCTCACTCTGATTGGCACACACCTATAAATCTCATTGACCCCCAATCCTTTCTCTGACCCCACACTTCCAATCAAACCTTTAACCTCACTTTCTCTGCAACTACCCTTCTCCCCTCTACTACATTTACATTCCCTCTTCCCAACACACACTAATCCAAGTTGTTGTTCCATATTTACACAAAGAATTAGTCTCACTCGTGCAAAACAGAGTCACCAAACCCAAATATTCAC
>NW_014543500.1:0-1351 GCF_000741045.1 Vigna radiata var. radiata | reverse complement strand
CTATATCAAACTGGTTTTTGATGATGACAACACACTGCTTAATAACAGTTACATATGTTCCAGTGCTACATGTTCAGTTGATGTGCTATACTGTTTTGAACAATACCTTTATTGAACATGTTTTGTTATTTTGCATGGATATTCCTATGATTGACTATGTGTTATATGTTTGGAACATGTTTGTATTGAAATGTGTGTTAAAATGATTTTGATTAATTTTACACATTTCTAAAGAAAAGCTCACAAGTACTTTTATGAACTTATATTTGTTGTGACAAAGGTCCAGTTTAGTCGACTACACTGGTAATGGAGTTGACTAAGATAAAATCTTTGTACAGATTTTGTGCATGTGTACTTGATGAGATTTTGAGATGAAAAGAATTTCAAAGTGTTTTTTCATGAGTCAAACGACAGTGTGAATCACTTATTCGACTGTATTACTGTTATATTTGGAATTTTGTTTTGCCTACTTGCTCCAACGACTATATTTTCAAAAGTTAGTTAGGATTAACTAACTGGGTCAACTGTCATAAATATGCATTGATTTTGTTGACTGAGGAGCATGTGTGTTGATTGTCTGTTATAACTGATTTAATACAGTCGACTGTATTAGTAGGCTATTCGACTGAGACTGACAGGAAAACTATAAATAGAAAAAGAACACGAATTGTTCTAGGACTTTTGTAATCTAACATTTTCGTTGTCCTGTTTCAGAGAAAGCTCTAAGTTTCAAAAGCTCCAAGAATGATGATCTTTCTTGAGAGAGATTCGGATTGAGGAGTCATTTGCGCTTACTGTTTGATCAACATCTGCACAAAGAAGGTGCTTCTGGTTTGATCTTGAAGGCTTGGCATCCTGTGAAGACTGTTGCATTTGACTAAAGGCTTGGCAACCTGTGAAGTGTGCTGTGATAGCCTTGGCATCCTGTGAAGAGTGCTGGTGACACGTTGAGGATTGTTCAACGTGGGTGCAGATTGCAGGAGAGGGGATTCTTGCTGCAATTCTGGTTTTTGTGTGCAGCTATATTTGGTTTTGGGTTAGAAAGGAGATTTATATTTTTGCGTGGTGCTTCTATAAATTCCTTGTTGTAAAAAATGCAACCATTATAGCGCATTTGCTTCCAAAGTTGGAAGGACAATTGATGTAGGCATTGTTGGCCGAACCAGTATAAAAATCAGTGTTTGATTTTCTCTATCCCTGCACTCTTTAAATTCAGTCGAGTATACATGTTTAGCAGTCAACTACGTTTTTCCGCTGCATTACATTTTTCAATAACTTGCATTTCAAGGAAAGATCAAAAGCTTTGAATTTTCATACCAAGATTGCGAAAAGATTTTAAATTTGAACTAAC
>NW_014543499.1:0-1351 GCF_000741045.1 Vigna radiata var. radiata | reverse complement strand
CGAGGTCATGAACTGAAGAACTGCTGCAAGATTGTATCTATTATTGTATATTTGGCCATTTCATAACTCATTCTACATCTACCTTAATTTTAAAAGATGATTTTTCAGTATGATTATTACTTTCAGTGTGTAGGGAAGTTCATCACTCACACATACACATAAGTCTCCTATCTCTTTTTTTTTTTTAAGTGAGACTTTGTTTGTACCCAACATCCTCTTAGTACTTTTCTTATGTTTACTGAATGAAATTTATTTTATACCCATAGGGAATGGTGCTAAACCTCGATAGCAGATTTATAGTACTCAAGCTTGTGACTTGGGTAGTACTTATACACCTACAAAAGTAGTTAATTTTTTTTAATCACATCCATGTTATGATTTTAGTTTAGGTATGATGGCATGTGGGGCAATCAATGTGGTAAGGGGTTCAAGGTCATCAACTGAAAAACTGCTGCAAGATTTTATCTATTATTGTATATTTGGCCATTTCATAACTCATTATACATCTATCTTAATTTTAAAATATGATTTTTCAGTATGATTATTACTTTCATTTATTCGTGTAATGTGTGTAGGGAGGTTCAACACTCACACATTAACATAAGTCTCCTATCTCTTATTTTTTTTTATGTGAGACTTCATTTGTACCAAATATCCTCTTAGTACCTTTCTTGTGTTTATTGAATGAAAATTATTTTTTACCCATATGGAATGGTGCCAAGCTCAATAGCAGATTTATAGTACATATCTTGTGAATTGGGTACTACCTATACACATACAAATGTAGTTATTGTATTTTTAATCACATCCATGTTACGATTTTAGTTTAGGGATTATGGCATGTGGGGCAATCAGTGTGGCAAGGGGTTCGAGGTCATGAACAGAAGAACTGCTGCAAGATTGTATGTGTTATTGTATATTTGGCCATTTCATAACTCATTCTACCTCTACCTTACTTTTAAAATATGATTTTTAAGTATGATTATTACTTTCATTTATACGTGTAATGTATGTAGAGAGGTTCAACACTGACATATACACTTAAGTCTCCTATCTCTTATTTTTTTTTTCCATGTGAGACTATGTTTGTACCCAACATCCTCTTAGTACCTTTTTTGTGTTTACTGAATGAAAATTATTTTTTATCCATTTGGACTGGTGCTAAGCTCAGTAGCAGATTTGTAGTACTCAAGCTTGTGAGTTGGATAGTACCTATACACCTACAAAAGTAGTTATTTTTTTTAATCACCTCCTTTTTATGATTTTAGTTTAGGTATGATGGCATGTGGGGCAATCAGTGTGGTAAAGGTTCGCGGTCATGAACTGAAGAACTGCTGCAAGATTGTATCTA
>NW_014543498.1:0-1351 GCF_000741045.1 Vigna radiata var. radiata | reverse complement strand
TAGATACAATCTTGCAGCAGTTCTTCAGTTCATGACCGCGAACCTTTACCACACTGATTGCCCCACATGCCATCATACCTAAACTAAAATCATAAAAAGGAGGTGATTAAAAAAAATAACTACTTTTGTAGGTGTATAGGTACTATCCAACTCACAAGCTTGAGTACTACAAATCTGCTACTGAGCTTAGCACCAGTCCAAATGGATAAAAAATAATTTTCATTCAGTAAACACAAAAAAGGTACTAAGAGGATGTTGGGTACAAACATAGTCTCACATGGAAAAAAAAAATAAGAGATAGGAGACTTAAGTGTATATGTCAGTGTTGAACCTCTCTACATACATTACACGTATAAATGAAAGTAATAATCATACTTAAAAATCATATTTTAAAAGTAAGGTAGAGGTAGAATGAGTTATGAAATGGCCAAATATACAATAACACATACAATCTTGCAGCAGTTCTTCTGTTCATGACCTCGAACCCCTTGCCACACTGATTGCCCCACATGCCATAATCCCTAAACTAAAATCGTAACATGGATGTGATTAAAAATACAATAACTACATTTGTATGTGTATAGGTAGTACCCAATTCACAAGATATGTACTATAAATCTGCTATTGAGCTTGGCACCATTCCATATGGGTAAAAAATAATTTTCATTCAATAAACACAAGAAAGGTACTAAGAGGATATTTGGTACAAATGAAGTCTCACATAAAAAAAAATAAGAGATAGGAGACTTATGTTAATGTGTGAGTGTTGAACCTCCCTACACACATTACACGAATAAATGAAAGTAATAATCATACTGAAAAATCATATTTTAAAATTAAGATAGATGTATAATGAGTTATGAAATGGCCAAATATACAATAATAGATAAAATCTTGCAGCAGTTTTTCAGTTGATGACCTTGAACCCCTTACCACATTGATTGCCCCACATGCCATCATACCTAAACTAAAATCATAACATGGATGTGATTAAAAAAAATTAACTACTTTTGTAGGTGTATAAGTACTACCCAAGTCACAAGCTTGAGTACTATAAATCTGCTATCGAGGTTTAGCACCATTCCCTATGGGTATAAAATAAATTTCATTCAGTAAACATAAGAAAAGTACTAAGAGGATGTTGGGTACAAACAAAGTCTCACTTAAAAAAAAAAAAGAGATAGGAGACTTATGTGTATGTGTGAGTGATGAACTTCCCTACACACTGAAAGTAATAATCATACTGAAAAATCATCTTTTAAAATTAAGGTAGATGTAGAATGAGTTATGAAATGGCCAAATATACAATAATAGATACAATCTTGCAGCAGTTCTTCAGTTCATGACCTCG
>NW_014543497.1:0-1712 GCF_000741045.1 Vigna radiata var. radiata | reverse complement strand
ATTTTTCTCCCTCGCTCTCCTTCTTCTTCTTTCTTTTAATTTTACCAATCAAGAAGAATGAACACATTAAAAAATCATTAAGCTCATGCTAAATAGTGCATGTTGCATCTCTGATTGTAGGGACGGTGACAAACGTTACTTTTGACCAGACTTAGAATGGACAATGGCGACATTGCACAGTGGTAACAATGCTTGTTACTTTGTTCTACGAAAGTATTAGAGGCAGTGTAGTTGAACGAAGATGGTAGCAATGTGGTTGAACAGAGACGACAACCTAGCTGAACAAAGATTGAGGCAACTTGGCTTGTAGTTGTTGTGGTGGAGCTAAGACGAAGAAGTGGGAGAAGATGGAGTTGTTGCACGCAATGTAGATGAACACCCACAAGAGAGAGAAATATATAGTGTTTCTGTCATGCGGATAGAGGGGAAAAATGGGTGGGAAAAATTTCGCTCGTTTTATTGACGAATTTACTATGATGAATTTTACCGACAGATATTTCTGTCAATAAATGAAAAAATGAGTGAGAAAATTTTCGCTCTTTTTACTAACGGATTTTTTCATCAATAATGATTCCATCAATAAAATCCATCGATAAAAAAAATCAAAACTTATTAACAAATTTACCGACGGATATATTCCCGTCTATAATTTAAAAAATTTTTCTAGTACCCATAATTTGGTAAAACAAGTTAAGATTTTTTTTATTGCTCATTTACCATAGCATGTCAACTTGCTTCATCTTGTTTTGGGTTGATTAATGATCTGACCAAAACTATTCAAGCCAACTCGCTTTAACATCCTGTTTTTATAATTAATTAAGCATATATTACTTTTTATTTTTAGGTTTAATGCATTATGTGGTCCCTTCTTTTGTGGCTTTTGTTCAAAATGATCCCACCTTCGGAAAAAAATTACTTAGGTCCTATATTTCATTAAAAGCTGTTTAGAATGGTCCTTCTGGTAGACGTCGTTAAATTCTTAACGGTGCAGATGCTAGCGTGGCAAACTTTTATTCAACTTTTTAAAACTTATCTGACGTCAGAATTTAACGTCGTCTATCAAAAGGACCATTTTGAACAACTTTTAATGAAATATGGGACCTAAGTGATTTTTTTCCGAAAGTGGGATCATTTTGAACAAAAGCCACAAAAGAAGGGACCAAATGATGTATTACACCTTATTTTTAAAATATTTATCCCAAAAAAAAATTAAAATATTAATCTATATATTTTTACATTTAAATTAATTATTATTATTATTTTATTATTATGTAAAGTTTGAATTATTAGAGTTATTATTATGTGGAGTTTTATATAAGAAAATATTTTTTTTATGTATTTAACTCAATAGATACTTGCGCAAAAGAGAATTAGAGAATCCTAACAATGCTAAAATGAGTTTGAATTTGTAAGTCAACTTAATCATCATATATCTGGATCAGGTTGAGTTTAGAAAAATTGAAGGTTTAAGCCCTTTAGTTGTCCCAATTTTTGTGGGGTTTTTCCAATTTGATCCCTTTCTTTTAAAATTCCCCAATTGGGTCCTTATAAGTGCTAATTTCAATCAATTAAGCCCTTGCCGTTAAATCTAGTTAATGGGGTTAACTTTTTGCACCACTGGAAGGATGACGTGTGAATTTTTTAAATGATGGCATGCTGAAACCTTTATACGTGGAATCTTTTAAAATAATAGATTTTAATTGGTTGATTCT
>NW_014543496.1:0-1651 GCF_000741045.1 Vigna radiata var. radiata | reverse complement strand
AAAAGGATGAGGAATCTGAAGATGAAGACTCAGACGACGATGATATGATTCACATGTTCAGAAAATTCAANAAGTTCATGAAATTGAAAGGCAAGGAACAATTTAAAAAGGATCAAAAGAAGAAACATCGATCTTCTTCAAATTATAGGTGTTATGGTTGCGGAGAAAAAGGACACGTTAATAGGGATTGTCCAAACCTTAAAAAGGGTGAAGAAAAGAAGTCATTCAAGAAAAAGAATGTTTATATTGCTTGGAATGATAATGCTTCAAGCACTTCTTGTTCAAGTGATTTTGTTGAAGAGGCGAACTTATGTTTAACAACTATTGTTGATGACACTACAAGCCAAGTAAGTTGCTCTAGCCTTGACACTAGTGAATTTGATGTACAAAAGGCTTTTCTTGAACTGCTTGATGAATCTGAGAAATTGAATGTTGCTCATAAAAATTTGAAAAAGGAATTTAAGAAATTGCAAATTAAATATGAGAAGGCATTAGATNAAAAAGAAATTTTGAGAAATAAAATTTGCAACTTAGAAATGAAAGAGTCTTCAAATNTTGAACATCCNGTTGAATGTCTTTCATGTAAGAGTCATATGCTTGATATTGATATTCTGGAAAATCTGCTTGAAGTTGCAACTAGAAATAATAATGAAATGCCTATACCTATTAAAAAGGTTTATAAAAACACAAGGGTTTTTAAAAGTAAGAACAAAATTAAAAGAACTCGAAGGGTATGGGTTGAAAAAGGAATTGTTTGTTATAGGAACCCAAATGCTGTCACATGTTTTTATTGTATGAAAAAGGGGCACACTTCTAACAAATGTAGAATCAAACATTTTGATATTCCTAATGGAAAATATGCTTGGATTCCTATTATTAAGTAATCTGATTCTAACATCAAAGGACCCAAATGAGATTATGGGGACCAAAACTCTATTGTTTTGTTTTGCAGGTGAAATTTTCTAAAGGAAAAGAAAGCTCTATGGTATCCTGGTATTTTTTTTAAGAGCTTTGAAATAATTTATGAATGTTAGATGTATCTTAGGTTGAAAATTTGGCCCAAATCTCTGTTTTTCGGAAATTAACGTCAATAATCGATTACCAAAGGGTCATAATCGATTATCTCGTACTAAAAATTTAGATTTTGACAATTTTTAACACAAATAATCGATTATTTAAAGTAATAATCGATTATCAACGTAAAAAAAAAAAAAAAAAAAAAAAAACTTTTTTTAAAACTTTTTAAAAGGGGATTATTACATTTAGGAGGAGTACTTTTAAAAGGACTTAATTTTTTTTAAGTTACTTATTTTATGAGGAGCATAAACTTTAGATTTTTTTTTTTAAAAGAGGGGATGAAGCTTTTTGATTGAGAACTTTTATAATAACTAGAAGATATGAGACCTGCCCTGAAACCTCACTTTGATCAAATTTATGAATGGCAGCAAGCTCATGAAAAGTTATATGGTTGATCAAATTCTTGACATTGATGTTCATCTAGGAAATATTGAAAATCATCTAAACCTTCAATCAACCGAGAGATCCCAAGTCCTGAATTTTAGAATTAGGATTTTTTTGTCTGAGTGCCTTGTTGATTGGTTGTTATTCTTATATCTATGTTATATCTCTGTCTTTTATGTTTCTCCTTATG
>NW_014543495.1:0-1280 GCF_000741045.1 Vigna radiata var. radiata | reverse complement strand
CGATCTCAAAATTGGAGAAAAATGACGAGTAGCTGAAAAAATTTAACCAATTGATGCGATATATCGCATGCCGTTCTGACACAAAATATGGCGTCCATCGAATCACCTTAAAGAGAATTTTGACCCCATCCTAACCTTCAAACGAAATGAAAACATCTGCACCGCGTGAATGTTTCAGGCAATTACCTTAAATCCCGCTCTCAAGCCCCTCCCTTACCTTCGCGCATCATTAAGGTGGTATATCGACGGCAAAATCACATATCTCATTTGCAGTGTCTAAAAATCTCCGCCTCTATGTTCTTTTTTTGTAGGAGAACAAATTGACATCATTCCTTGAAGTTTTTGCAGAATTTTCTTCGCACAGAGAAGAAAAACCACGGCAGTTTTAAAGAATTGCCATTGAGTAGTTTTCCGTTTAAAAAATAAAGTATGATAGGAAGTCTGCGACGTCGCAAACCGAGTTATGTGATTGCCGACTAACACCGTCGATATTCTTTCACATGAGCAGGAAGCTAATTTGAAACGCTTTCGGACTTCCGGAGGTTTAATGTTAATAATTCCGAATGCAATTAATACATTTCAAATTTGTGCGAAATTTTGGTATTCGAGCATTTTGAAGTTTCACTTTCCACCTCTATTTAAAAGCGAAATGTGATCTTTGATAGTGGTCCATGCTCACGCTTACCATTCCTCTATTTCATACGATCTGCTACTGTACATGAATATTATGTTCATAATTGTCAGTTTTCGTTAGCCACAAATTGCTCCGCATTGTCACTCCTTGTTTCCAGTTACTGCGACTGAAACCTGCCTCCAGACGCAGGAAAATCGAAAACGCTTGTTCGAAATTACGTTTCAGAAATGGATTTTAGATTTTCCGAATGTCACCATCGTTACTTCCGTGGCGGAAAAAAAAGAGGGGGAAAAAGTGAAGAAAGAAAGAGGGAAGAAGCACGCTCAGGCTGCATATTAAATGCCTTAAAACAATTTCTGGGTAAATTTTTGGAAGGAACATAGAAAAAATGAGTAAAACTATTTGTGTCACTTTTTCCTACGTTGCCAAATTTTCGAGAAAATAATCATTCTAGAGTAACGAAAATTGGATTAATTATCACGTCGATGGAACAAGGAAGTGAATGATGAGTTTCAGGTGGAAAATGTGAATTTTAAGTTTGTTTTACTACAAAAAACATATCTAACACGGCAACCTTACGATTTGTCTCACCTGTAAGTAAGTCGTCCAATTTTTGGCACTTTAGGACGATTTATCCTGAAAATTT
>NW_014543494.1:0-1356 GCF_000741045.1 Vigna radiata var. radiata | reverse complement strand
GCCATTTCAGAATCTAGAGATTTGACATTTATTAACATGGCAACATTATTTGGAAAATTGAGGGAACATGAGCTTGAGCTTAGCAGATTGAGAGAGGAGGGAGATAGTGAATAAAAGCACACAATAGCCCTCAAAACAACAAGTTCAAGAAGGCACATTGAGGAGGCTGATTCAGAATAAAAAAAATCCAAAGTTGGATGTAATGAACTTAATGGTACAAAGATTTTCAAGATTCATGAAATCTAAAAACAAATCTAGTTCTGATTTTGCAGGCAACTCTAGAGAAAACAGGAAGAAAAGCAAAGTTGATGCACCACCAACATGCTATGAATGTGGCAAAGTAGGCCATATCAAACTTGAATGTCATGTCGTAAAGATGAGGCAAAAGCTAGATGACAGGACTAGTGAAGACAACAGAAAGAGCAGATAGAAGAATGCCTATATAGTCTGGGAGGATAGTGACTCAAACTGCTCCTCAAGTGACTCTGATGAAAGCTTGAAAGAGGAGACCAATCTGTGCTTAATGGCTGGTTTAGTGTGTTCAGACAACAGTGAAGGCAACCTTGATGACGAGTCTATTGAGGACAGATATTATCAATTGCTTGATGCTTTTCAAGAGCTACACGGTGAGGCTATAAAAATGCAGTATCAAGTTAACATAATGAAAAATGAAAAGAGAGCTCTAGAGAAAATAATTGAAAATATTGTTAATGATAAGGAATGCCTGAAAATAGAATTAGAAACTTTAATTCTGGATTTTATTTTCTTCTTCCTGTGTATGTTGCTACTATCTACTTTCCTTTTATTCAAACCCTAGTTTTTTTACCTCTAGGTAGGAGTTTCAGCACCGAACACATTTCAAGATGAGAAGCAGCAGGTAAGAGTTTTATAACTTTGATATGATATTTCTTTCGATCATCATGGAGTTGTCAGATTTTGACTTATCTTCATAAAGACAATGTGTCAATCGAAGGGACAAGTAATGTGTGAAAAGATTATAGTCTTACATTATTCAATCAAAAAATTATTTAAGATGTAGATATTATGCATAAATAACTATCTTGGTCAAAGAATGTGTTGATAGGGGAGCTATACCTACCTTCTATATCTATATTTTTTTATGATGAACAAAAGAATGTTTTATAATTTCTTGCACAATAAATGAGATAACAATAGCTTTATCTTTATTGTGTTTGTGCTTGAGATGCTTGATATATGCATCGTTTGTAAATGAATCATAAGTTTAAACAGATTGAACATTATATTTTTGGTAGAAATAAACAACGTATATAATCTGTTAGATTTCTCCAAATATCATGACATGTGTATATGTATGTGAACGAAGAAATTTTGTTG
>NW_014543493.1:0-1028 GCF_000741045.1 Vigna radiata var. radiata | reverse complement strand
ATATATATATATATATATATATATATATATAAGTTATAATTATAATTATAAATGACATATATTTATTACAAGTTAATAAAGATATATAATAAAGGCTAATAAATACAGTTTAATAAATAATAAATAATAAATACCAGATATATTATTTTTTATATAATAAGTAACTATAGTTATTATATTTTAAACATGTTCAAATTTTATAGAAAATACTGAAAATCATATGTTTGACTTTATTATTCATCTAAAAAATGTTATTAATTTGATTTTGGATATTTCAAACAATTTATTATATATATATATATATATATATATATATATATAAAGCTATTGTGCTGGGTAATGGTTGTGGAAAAGATTATTCATATATTATTGTTTGTCATATATTTACTCCCAAAATTTTACCTTTTTTTCTCCAAATTTTAAGTTCTTCGTTTCTAGAACAAACCCAAAAGAATGAAACCTTCATGCTTCAGCTTCTTTGTTCTTGACCTTTCAGTTTCTAGATTTGCTCTTCACCCTTGATTGACCGCCGCAATACGGTGGAGACACCCGTCACCGTGGAGAACTGGCCATTGTGGCCCACGAATTGGGAGCTGAAGAAACAACACAGTATGGAGTACTGGATTATGGAAACAGTTCTCCATGACGTCGATGACAGAAAAGTGGTTAGGGTTTCGGTCCTTCTTTGTTTCTTTCTTCTCTACGCTCAGTTTCAACACAAGCGGCCACAACATCTAGGATCTCGCCACGGAGACGAATCGTCAATTGCAGGTGCTTCGCTATCTTTCTTTTCTTTGTTACAGAATGTAACAGATAAAAATGTGGGAAAGTTCGTTGTGGAGAAGAGATACGTGGAAAGGGGTAAGAGACACGTGGAGGGCGATAACGAAACCAATGAAGGAAGAAAAAGCGTGAGACTCCGAAAACCAAATATGCTTTTAAAGGATTTTCAACTGTGAATGAAGGCATGGTGTGGGTAATATTTCTCTTCCTGAAAATTCCTTCTCCAAGCTTCTCTGTTATGCTCT
>NW_014543492.1:0-1028 GCF_000741045.1 Vigna radiata var. radiata | reverse complement strand
ATAGATGAGTTGCCTACGTTGTATATACCGGATATTTCAGAAGTTCCTGCTACGGCTAGGAAATATGGAATTAGTACGATTGCTTGTATTCAATCTAATGCGCAATTAGAGGATACGTATGGGTATGGAGGAGCTAAAAAACTCAGAGATATATTAACCAATCAATTTATAGGGAGTTGTGGGGTTGAATCATTAGGTTATGCGAGTTCTTTATTTGGTAAAGAAGCGCATATCATAAAATCTATGAGTTCCTCAGAAACCTATCATCCTGATTCAAAAGGTCCCAATACTACCCGAGGAGAAAATGTCACTATCCATGATAAAGACGTAATCGAGTCTAATGAGTTTTCACATTTTAAAGTTGGCTACTTTGCAGGAAAAGTAGTAGAGAGTGAGGGTGCGTTTTTTCAAGAACAATTTAAACCTGTATCAGATTACGATAAACAGTTTACAAACAAGTATCTTAAAGAATTACCAGATATATCAGTAGTTGATGATGAATCTATTATGGAAAATACAAGAAGGATAAAAGAAGAAGTAAATACACTGGTTGTGTAACTATTATCCAAAAGTATAGTAATATGAATAAAGGTATATCATTTAAATTTTTCAAGTACGTTTTACCTGTTTTATGTTTATTTTCTGATAGATCTTTTTCCAGTTCGCGGATTATTGTGGACGAAAAAGGAGAGATTATCGGTAACAAGAACAAACGTAAGTTTGTATGGAAAAGGCATGCCCCCTTTGGCATGGTTTTAATACCTTCAGGCACCTTTTTAATGGGTGGAGGAGTAAACCAATCTGTTATTCCCAGTATCCATGTCACCGAAGTTAAAACAGTAGGTCCCTTTTATATGGATGAAACAGAAGTAACAGTAGCCCAATACTTTGCTTTTCTAGATATCGTTAAATCCGATCCAGAGTCTTATGGCTTAGATATAGATTATATAAACGCCAAACTAATTCCAGATATGAATAGCTGGCAAAGAGACTTTGGCTTTATGTTTATGGACGATTCATTTGGAACT
>NW_014543491.1:0-1028 GCF_000741045.1 Vigna radiata var. radiata | reverse complement strand
GTAATGGCGTAATTTGTGTAGAATTTCTTTGCATCTTCCATTGAATCAAAACACATATTAATCCTAGGTTCGTTGTCCATAAACGTTTGATTAGGGTCATTACCATTTGCATAGGAGTGAGGCAGGTCGTTCACATGATTTGAGCATGTAGCCATCATACACACCACAAATAAGTCTGATAAACATGAAAAATATAACAAATTGGTTTACAACATTGGAAATTTGTACAATACTATATAATAAAATTTAGTAAGAAATAAGTGAAGCAAAAGAACGGGACCCTATCATTAAAGAAGAGAGAATGAAATTAAGTCTCATATTAAATGAACCTAACACATTCATACCTACAAAGTGGGTTAAAGGAAGGAGTTGTGGTACTCACCAACCTACTACAAAGCTTCTGCCCATCCTTAAATGAGCTTACAGTAAGGTTGACCAAACTCCACACCTGGGCAATAAACACTTTGCCTTCAATGCCATCAAAGGTAGGTAGTTGAAGCAGCCAATGGTAGATACAGCAAAGGAAACGTTTTGGAGGGAAGAAGTGTTTACGTGAGAGCTTGAAGAAACCTTCATAAAGACTAAGAAAACAAAAGAAAAACCAATTCTTCAAGGAAATACTAGCATTTAATTTTGACATGAAAAAGGTATTCTCTCTCCTTGCCCACAATAAATGCAGCTCACTTTTTTTTCCAAACATTTAATGCAATGTCAATCAACCAAGTAATTAAACTTCATCTTTCATTAATATGTGACATAAAGTGAGTGACACGGTGACCAAGTTATGTTTTGTCATTAAAACAAACATGAAAGTAGAAAAAGCCTTAATATAACAATTTTTAATAAAAGTTTATGCGTACACATGTCTTTATATATCTCCATCAGAGCCTAACTCTTATTGCTTGCAACACTTCGTTGTAGTAGTGAGTTAACTTATTCTTTATTTGTATTTGTAATTTCGGTTTAGTTAGATGATACTTGGTTTGTATTGTTGTTCTCTCCTTAACCTCTCATCGGATTCACATGCA
>NW_014543490.1:0-992 GCF_000741045.1 Vigna radiata var. radiata | reverse complement strand
TTGGGGATTATTCATCGGTAGTTTACCACTTTTAGTAGGTATAGCTATACTAAAAGGTGATTTTTTGTCGTAGCCTTTTGGAAGGGTTATCGCCTTTTTATCCCTTTTTACAAAGGGTTTTATATCTCCATGAGACCAAAATGGGATAGCGAAATAGACCAAAAAAAGTATAAACAAATGGGAAGGAAAAGAGGTATATGACTTTAAACAATTATAGGAATATAGATATAGACATGTTCTTTCAAAATAGACAAAAAAAATCGTAAATATTAACCAGAAAGAAAGTATTATAAGAGGTATCCAACTTTTATTTTTATCAAATGCATTGGCTATAAATGTTTTCAATCTATCCCATGCTAAAAAGGAAATAGAACCTACTAAAATTAGCCTAGTATGTAACCCATATTTTGACTTAAATGCGTATTCAACGGCCCATTTAAGATAACGGTCGTTTAGATGGATACCACTTAATTTCAACCAATAAAGGACCTGAAATAGGAATAAGGCTAGAAAAAAATAAAATACTACCATTAGTACCTAAATGGTTTTCTTTTGCACTTTACAAGTTTTCTGCTTCTATATCCGTTTCCTATAACTCTTACTATTTTTTTCTGTATAGATAGTCCAGAAGCTTTAAGAAAAGCGTTCATATCAATTCCTGATTGAATTAATTTTTCTAATATTTTTTTAATTTTATCTTCCATATATTTATAATATTTATATGGTTAAAATATATCTAATTAAAAATACTATTTTTATTTTTTATACTGGATTCTAGTTTATCTATTATTGGGTAAGGTATATCTGTTACTTTAACTATTTCATCTTTTTTATAACCTAGAAATATCATTTTATTTGCTATTTCTATTGTTTTTTCTTTATATCCTATATACTTTCCATAACATGTATAGTTACTTTTCATCATGACAGTATTTATTATTATTTTATACTATATAATATAGTAAATTTTTTTAAAAATTCATAATATTTTA
>NW_014543489.1:0-1018 GCF_000741045.1 Vigna radiata var. radiata | reverse complement strand
ATCGTCAAATTTATGAAAAAGTACCTTTTGATCAAAGTAATGGTCAAGCTAACCAAAAACAGCAACTTTCGAAGAAATCCCGGAAATTTCTGAACGTCCCGGGGAAAAGAAAAAAGGCAAATCAAAAGATTCCGAAATAATTACGATTTGCGGAAACATATTACGATTTGCCAAAGTTCCAAGAAAAAATTCGGGGAAAAATTCCAAAATACGCCCGGCATTAGTTCCGAAGATAGTCAAATTTGATGAAAAAGTACCTAAATTTGATCAAATAAATGGTCAAACTGACCAAAAACAGCCAATTTCGAAGAAATCCCAGAAATAGCTGAAAATTCCGGGGACTCAGAAGATTCCGGGAAAATTTCGGATTATTTGAAAAGTTCCGACTTTCGGAATCACGTTGGAAAAAAAAAACACATTGGATCTAGAGTCCAGACTCTTAAAAACATCGACAAGAAAAATACTCTTGATTCAATCAGAATCTAGCTTAAATCGAGAACCAAGCCTCTTAATTTTGGCGGATTTCCTTTTGATTTAAGCTGAAATCTGATTGAATCAAGAGTCCTCTTTCTTGTCAATGTTTTCAAGAGTCTAGACTCTTAAAAACATCGACAAGAAAAATACTCTTGATTCAATCAGAATCTAGCTTAAATCGAGAACCAAGCCTCTTAATTTTGGCGGATTTCGTTTTGATTTAAGCATCCGGTTGAATCGAGAGTATTTTTTCTTGTCAATGTTTTCAAGAGTCTGGACTCTAGACCCAATGTGTTTGTTTTCCAGTGCATTTCCGGGAAATGGCAGCACTGTAATTTTAGGGGCTGTTGCAGTAATTAGTCGAAATTGATGGTTGGAAATAATTGTTATTTCTAGTCGTGTTAAACTTTTATAATGCACTTTGAAGCGTAGCAAAGAGTAATCGGCAATGTCTTCACTAATTTTGTCTTTTTATTTACTTTTTCAGCCTCTGCAGGAGACTGGCGCTATGGCAGTAATGAGGAAGACGGGGACGAAGGTAAGC
>NW_014543488.1:0-1160 GCF_000741045.1 Vigna radiata var. radiata | reverse complement strand
GAACTAGTAGATCTCTAATGAATGAGGCAAATTTTAACTATCAATGATGTTATTGATTGCAGCCATCCAAATGTCTGAAACATTCTGGAAACTAGTTAAATGGCTACAGTGCGTGAGAGTGTGAGAGCATGAAAGGGGAAAAATTAAAAAATGATAGTGGAGGAATGAGATGCATTTCACAAAAATATCGATATGAAAGGAACAAAAAACCGTTAACAATGGATCAACGTAAGAATTCGTGTAATAAAAAGGGACAATTAAGTTCAACTTAAAGTTGACGAACCCTTAAAAGTAATTAATAGGCACTTGGTTTCAAAATTTAATGAGATAGGTGAAATAAATGTAGAATAATAAAAGAGTCAACGGCATACCTACATAAAAAAATGGATCTTCCAAAATCTTAGTAACGCTAATGACAAAATGCATAATTTTAAAAATGTTTCAGCTACATAGAAATACAAATTGGCAATTAAATAAAAAATAGAGGAAGACTAGAAACAAAATTTTCTTCTGGAAAAAAAGATCACATGTCTAACTTACATTCTAAAACTTGTCAAAATGCCTCAGAGATCGATTTGATTGCATAAAAAAATGGATCTTCCAAAATCTTAGTAACGCTAATGACAAAATGCATAATTTTAAAAATGTTTGAGCTACATAGAAATACAAATTGGCAATTAAATAAAAAATAGAGGAAGACTAGAAACAAAATTTTCTTCTGGACAAAAAGATCACATGTCTAACTTACATTCTAAAACTTGTCAAAATGCCTCAGAGATCGATTTGATTGCATACGTTTTTGAGAACAATGAAAACAATATATTTTCAGCTAATTTAAAAATTACGTCATCTCAGAAACTAAGGAGTTATCACAGTGAGCCGTTAAAATCTAAATGAAGGTAAAATAATCACACGAAATTGCGTAAAAATAATTTAAATGTATTGATTTCATCTTGCACAAAATAAGCTTTCAGGTGACTAAAAAAATCTGGGAAGTAGTTAGGGGAATGTATTTTTCTCCAGACGTTCATAGGTTGTTCTCCAGGCTTTCATTCATTCACTCATCATCATCATCATCATCATCATCATCATCATCATCATCATCATCATCATCATCATCATCATCATCATCATCATCATCACCATCATCATCATCATCA
>NW_014543487.1:0-1034 GCF_000741045.1 Vigna radiata var. radiata | reverse complement strand
TTTTTTTTCTTGCACTTTTCTTAGCTCTCAATATTACGTACCAAATGTGACAATCAATTTAATTTTTTGAAGTTGACAAGCATCATGCCATATTCTTAAAACAATGCTTAAAACAAACAACATTATAATTCCAACTGAAAGCCTTCTAAAACTACAATCAACAGGTAGCAACAAAGTCTGAGATTTTTCAATGATAAACGTTCAATGTTTATAATTCATGTCATAGATTTCATAATTCATGACTTTGTTCATCTCTGGATTTCAACCATTCAGTATTCAAATTTTCATGACAAACCTTTTCCAATGACCATTCGCGATTCATTCATCCTGTCACTTTCTGCATTTTCCTTTGGACATAAGTTAACTTCATGTGTAATAAAATGCCTGCTTCAGCGAACGTTCACGTACGTATTCATTCGGTTTTGCAGTTTCCAAATCTGTAAAAGGAAAAAAACAAGCTAAATATTACGGACTCCACATTTTGAAACTGAATTTTTTAAATTTGAAACTACTGTAACTGACAATTTATTTTGTATCTTTTTGTGGATGGTTTCAATTACCATACTTGACGAATAAAAATACAGTGCTGAAAGAACATTATAAAAGTCATTGGCAGAACTGGATTCAGGGCAAGTGAAACCAGTGCAGCTTTAATGGGTGACAAATTCTCAGCCCCACTTTTAAACTTGGAGTACAGGAATAAAGAAAGACAAACAAATTTTAACAAATAGGACCCATGATCACCTGATAGGTACATCTCGGCTGATACGGCAAAATCGTAAAATGTAGTGATAATAATGAAATATGGTGATTAGTCCTCTCTTTCACCCTCTCATCCCTTCATATTTTGTACAGAAAGTAGGATTTTGGAGATTCATAATAAGTTGTTGGCACCTGAGACTTAGCGATGGAGTGCCTGGCTGTTCCATACATGACATTGCACGAGAAGCTGCATCATTTGGTTGCAAGTTAAATTTTTGCCCTTCAACGTGCAAAAATACCTCACAATTGAAAAACGTTTCCTGACCAGTGTC
>NW_014543486.1:0-1034 GCF_000741045.1 Vigna radiata var. radiata | reverse complement strand
CTCATGCGCCTTACAGATTGAGCCCGGGAGATCCCTCATTCTAGGGAAAACCCCACTCTTTCGCTTAGCTTACAGGGTTTCCAGCGGGCTATGCGTACATTACCATTCGCCCTGCTCAAGATTTACGTACCGTTTTTCTAGAATTTCCAGTGCCGCCCAAAGCGCATTGAGGTCACCGACAGACGCCTACCGGTGCAAGATCAAGCCTTTCATAATACTTACATATCAGTAAAAACAGGAGCCAACCAATCATGCAGCTACGCAATCGACAGGACTTCTGGTCAGGGGTGATGTTCATCATCCTGGGACTAGGCTTCGCCTGGAAAGCCGACAGCTACTCCATGGGTACTGCTGCCCGCATGGGCCCAGGCTATTTTCCGTTCTGGTTGGGCCTGGTTCTGGCGATCTTGGGCGCTATCGTCCTGCTGAGCTCCTTGGCCAAAACCGCGCACGAAACCCATGTGGACCGCTTTGATTGGCGCATCGCAGGTCTGGTGGTCGGGTCAGTCGTGCTGTATGCCCTGGTGTTGCAGCCGCTGGGCGTTTACCTGGCGGTATTTCTACTGGTGGTGGTCAGCAGCCTGGCCAGCCACGAGTTCAGCCTCAAAGTCGCCATCGGCAATGCCATTTTCCTGGTGGTGTTCTCGTATCTGGCGTTTATTAAGGGGCTGGGGCTGATTTTCCCGCTGTGGCCGTCGTTTCTTGGCATGAATTAAGGAGGACCTGGTCATGGATTTTGAACTAGTCAACAACCTGATGCTGGGTTTCTCGGTTGCCTTCACACCGGAAAACCTGTTGTATGCCCTGCTTGGCTGCGTGCTGGGCACTCTGATCGGAGTGCTGCCGGGAATCGGTCCCGTGCCGACCATTGCCATGCTGCTGCCCATCACCTATGTCCTGCCCCCGGTAGCCGGCCTGATCATGCTGGCCGGCATTTATTACGGCGCTCAATATGGCGGCTCGACCACGGCCATTCTGGTGGCCTTGCCGGGCGAAACTTCGGCGGTAGTGACCGTGCTGGACGGGCACCAGAT
>NW_014543485.1:0-1035 GCF_000741045.1 Vigna radiata var. radiata | reverse complement strand
ACTAAAGAAGAATTGACTATGATGGCAAAATCCAGAATTATCAAAACTGATCTGAAACAACTGTCCAAAAGTTCTACATGGTATCTCGATAGTGGATGCTCGAGACACATAATTGGAGATCCTACAAAGTTCTCAGACATTTCCTATAAAGCCACGGGCCATGTCATGTATGGTGATAAGAACAAAGGAAGGATCATTGGTATAGGTAAAATAAAAACTCCTTCATCTTATGAAATTAAAAATGATTTACTTGTTGAAGAGTTGAAACACAATCTGCTCAGCTTCAGCCAGCTATGCGATAAAGGTCTAAAGATCACGTTTGAGCCCAAATACTATCTGATCAGCGACGGGACAACTGATAAGTTACTTGATGGCAACCCCTTTAGGGACATACCATCCAAAGAAGTATCAACTAAAGCTAAGATTAAACAAAGGGAAGTATAATATATATTTCCAAAACTATTTCCTTATCTAAGTCTTAGATAGATTCTACTTAAACTAAGTAATTTTCTTTGCTTTATAGGTGACCAAATAAAAGTAGGAAACTATGCCTACACAACTCAAGAAGCTAGCCAAGCCAAGAAAGAGAAAAGGAGACCAAGGAAAATGGATTTTAAATAGTTTACGGATTGAAGACAGCAAGCAACATGAAGAAAGGTGCCTTTCGGATGTAACATGCGCTTAGCCAACTTGCACCAGCCACCTTCTTCAATTCTAGCACGTGTTATTAGACTTTTTAATGGGTGGACTGATAGTGGCCCGATAGCGGGTGGAACAATATGCCCAACGACAACAAAAATCGCTAGGATAGACTTCAACCATGGATTTGGTTGTTCTGGACTAACTCGATGAGTACCGGGCTCATCACCATGCTGGTTCTGTGGTCAACTGGAACCGCTATGTTGTTGAAGTTCAAGGGGCCTACTGTATTAACTGTGTTCCCCAAAGTACGTCTAGGAGGAGGTTGGTTGGCCATCTCCTCAAGATCTGGTGCAAAAGTCTCAAGCGAAGACTGCGAAATAGCTTCTGGAGAAA
>NW_014543484.1:0-1577 GCF_000741045.1 Vigna radiata var. radiata | reverse complement strand
TCTTTTATTACATACATTGTTCACTTATCATAAAATATTCAAAAATAATCTTTTATTACATAATAAGCAGAAAATATTCATTCCTAGCAAAATGAAGATACATTAAACCAAAATGCTTTATGAAAGCTTAAACTAATCATTGACATTTTAAGGCATTCTCATTTACCCTTCTATCAAATTTATTCTATCAAGGTAACTAAATCAACTTAATGAATGAGTTCTGATGAGGAACAGAGGTAATTCAGCTAGTAACAACAATCATATAATTTTTAAGTCAATTATGCTTCATCATGGGTGTACAGTAGTTGAAGGAAGCAATCATTAGCCATAATAAAAAAAGGGAATTTCAGGATTTTACATATTTTAATTATCCCTCATGAAGTTGTTCGGAAATTTTAGGATACTTTTCATGATTGGCTTCTAACACTAAGCATAGCATTTCCTCTCTAAGAAAAGAAGTCATCAGTCACTGATGTTTTTTACTTGTTACAAACTATTACTATATTCACCAAGCATAGTTTTATTAGAGAAGAATGCAGTTACAGTAATGTACTTAGGAAGAAAAAAAAGGGTTACACACACTATACACATATACAGTAATGAAGTTGCCAAAATTTTCACTGTTTTTCTTGCTGAAATGTTGCTGGAACAGTGATAATTCAGCTTGCTGGACAGTGCTCTTATGCTACTACCATTCAGCTCCCTCTCTACTCCCTAAAATGCTACCTTGGTAGAGATGGTTACTAGGCTTTGAAAAAGTGGCTGGAAACACAGCACTAAATGAATTATCTAAAACACTTTTCAGTCCACTATTTAAGTCTAGAAATTAGTCAACAGACTAATAACCTTACTACATAACACTAAATGAATTATCTAAATGGTTTACTACTAAATGAATTATCTCATATGGACTTCAGTTGGTAGATCTATTTACCAAAGGTCTTCCTACTAAATGATTTCATGAACTCACATACAAACTATCTTGAAGGGAGTGTTATTAGTAGGATATTAAGTGTACTACTAGAAGCTATTAGAAGATTTTAAAGATCTCTCAACAATTATACCCACTCACCTATACCGAACAAATTCTGATAGTGCAGCTGCTGTAGCTTCCCTCTGATATTTCTAGGGTCGATGCAATGAGTTTTTCAAAAATAGACAAATATTTTGTACCTATATATCCAACAAGGAAAGAATGTTATACTAAATAGCTCTCAAGGAAAGATAATGATCCTCACCAATATAACTTTTCTATCGTATTATTTGTAGAAAATGAGAGTAGAAGGTCAAATGCAAGACATTATTAAAAGCAGAAAAAAAAAATACAGTCACTTATGCTGGTTAGTCAGGTTCTTTCATTGGTGAGTCTATTCCATAGTCCAAATATCATTACCCTATAGGTTAACACTATAAAAAAAGGTAAATTAGTTACTCAGAAGAAGTATCTTGAAAGTGACATGCAAATAAAAATATTGTGTTACCGAACAATGTTATATCACATTAATTTATATGCACTGCATAAAAAATAAATTAAATTATATGCAATCCCCAATTAAATGGTGACAATTCACACCAAC
>NW_014543483.1:0-1515 GCF_000741045.1 Vigna radiata var. radiata | reverse complement strand
CATAGCCTCATAAGTTATGAAGCCAAAAAACATATCCTCCAGTGTATTTAATCTATGCGATTTGCAATACCTCGTCTGTACCCTCCCGAGTCGCGCTCGCGACGGCCCAGTCGCTGATCCAGTGGTATCAGTAGCCATGTTTTCAGTCGAGCAACTCGTCAAGTTTGAAGTTGGGGGTGGGGGTGTATTTATTTCTTTTTTTTTCTGATGGGCAGTTAGCGTAGAGCCGCCGAAGTGTTACGTGTTTTCCCTCAGCGATTATCTCCTCCATCCCCCCTTCCTTCTTTTCTCCCCGATCCTTCACCCCCCATATTTTTCCTTCCCGTCCGCTTTTCTGTGAAAAAAAAGTTTCATTTCATTTTTAAAAAACAATGAAAAAACAACGATATATATACACGTGAAAACTAAGCAAATTTCTGCAGTGGTAAATGAGACAAAACTGCAAATTATAGCCTCAAATGGGCCTGTCGCAAGGTGCGAGGATTTGCGAAATAATGACTGATGCTACTGACAAACACGAAAAGAACGATGGCACTACTAAAAAAGCTTGAGATGACCTCTCAAACTCAAAAAAGCTATTTTTGGAACCGACCCATTCAGAAAGGTCATTTCAACGCGGGGACGGATCCGGTTCACTCGCTACGTCACATTTCATGACAAACTTGGTCTTTTCATCACTTACGGTGTATTTTCTCGTAAGGAATTGGCAGTCGCTTTTCAAATGCAAATATCGAGTCAATCGATGATGTTTTGGACGTTTAAATGGTTGAAACCTTCATTAGATAAATAACAACCGACGGGATAAATCCTATTTTTAAGGAAAATTGTAGTCAATGGGCCATTTTTTACATTTGACATAGTTATAACAGAAGTTGAGGTTAGCTAAATTTTTAATTTGCAATAGCCATTTTCACGAGTTTTTACTTTTTTGTCACTATTTGAAGGTGAGTTTTTTTTTTAAATTAATTGTTTAGTATTGTATTAATTGCACCTTAGGATCATGTTCAAAGCCATAACGGTATACATTGTTACATATTAATACAGAACACACTCCGGCAGTGCAACGTTCAAACCTGGATGCAGCTAGCCAGTTGTTATTTCTTGATGTATCACCTTTCAATGTTTGGTGTGAAGACATCAAAATGATAGTATCAATCATTGATGATAAAAAAAACTTACCGCAGTGACAATAGTGATGAGATGAGAAGACCGGTATGATTAAGATGGAGGCAAGGAGGCAAGGAGGCAAGGAGGCAAGAGAGCCAAGGGAGGTAAACGTAGGATCCTCTTTCGGTCACCAGACTTATGGATACATTTTCCGTCTTAGTATTACATTACAAATACACTGGATTTTACAGTAACAATGAGTGTATAAAGCGTAGGGACGTTCTGAATGATTTACACGCATTGAGAGAACATCCATATGGTTTGAGTGTTGGACTGCCGGAGTGTGTTCGGACCGTTACGGCTTTTGGCATGATCCTAAGGTACTAAACCATTGATTTACAAAAAAAA
>NW_014543482.1:0-1548 GCF_000741045.1 Vigna radiata var. radiata | reverse complement strand
AAACTAAACAATAAACCCTAAACCCTAAACACAAAACCATAAACTCTAAATCCTAAACCCTAAACCCTAAACTCTAAAACCTGAACCCTAAACCCTAAACCCAAAATCCTAAACCCAAAACCCTAAACCCAAACCCTAAACCAAAATCGCTAAACCCTAAACCATAAACCTTAAACCCTAATCCCAAAACCCAAAACCCAAAACCCTAAACCCAAAACCCTAAACACTAAACCCTTAACCATAAACTCTAAAACCTGAACCTTTAACCCTAAACCCAAAAGCCTTATATCTAAACCCTAAACCCAAAACCCTAAAACGTAAACCCAAAAACCTAAATCGTATACCCTAAACCCAAAACCCTAAACCCTAAACCTTAAAACCTAAACCCAAAACCCTAAAACCTAAAGCCTAAACCCTAAACCAGAAACCCTAAATGCTAAACCCTAAATCCAATACCAAAAACCCTAAACCCAAAATCCAAAACCCTAAACCATAAACCCTACACACTAAACCTAAACCCTAAACCCTAAACCTAAAACCCTAAATCCTGTACCACAAAACCCTAAAACCTAAACCCTAAAACGTAAACCTAAAATATTAAAACCTAAACCCTAAACCCTAAACCCAACACACTAAACCCTAAACCCTAAACCCTAAACCAAAAACCCTACACCATAAACACTAAACCCTAAACCCTAAACTCTAAAACATGAACCCTAAACCCAAAACCCAAAACCCTTAAACCTAAACCCTAAACCCTATACCAAAATCCCTAAACCCTAAATCTTAAACTCTAAACCCTAAACCCAAAACCCTAAACCCTAAACCCTAAACACTAAACCCTAAAACCTAAACCCAAAACCCTAAAACCTAAACCCTAAACCCTAAACGTTAAACCCTAAATCCAAAACCAAAAGCCCTAAACCCTAAACCCAAAATCCAAAACCCTAAACCATAAACCCTACACACTAAACCTAAACCCTAAACCCTAAACCTAAAACCCTAAACCCAAAACCCTAAATCCTATACCATAAACCCTAAAACCTAAACCCTAAACCCTAAAACGTAAACCTAAAATATTAAAACCTAAACCCTAAAACCTAATCCCTAAACCCAACACACTAAACCCTAAACGCTAAACCCTAAACCAAAAACCCTACACCCTAAACACTAAACCCTAAACTCTAAACTCTAAAACATGAACCCAAAACCCAAAACCCTTAAACCTAAACCCTAAACCCTAAACCAAAAACCCTAAACCCTAAATCCTAAACTCTATACCCTAAACCCAAAACCCTAAACCCAAAAACCTAAACCCTCCTAAACAATAAACCCTAAACCCTAATCCCAAAACCCTAAACCCAAAACCCTAAACCCTAAAACGTAAACCTATAATCCTAAAACCTAAACCCTAAACCCAAAACACTAAACTCTAAACCCTAAACCTTAAACCCTAAACCCAAAACCCTAAACCCAAAAACCTAAACCCTAAACCCTAATCCCAAAACCCTAAACCCTAAACCCTAAAACGTAAACCTATAATCCTAA
>NW_014543481.1:0-1574 GCF_000741045.1 Vigna radiata var. radiata | reverse complement strand
CAATAAAATATTGACTCATCAAAATAGACCACACTTAGTCTTTTGCACTCCTGGGCAAAATCAAGACGCAAAACAAGGAACAGTTCAACGGACATAAGGATGGTGACACAGACTCAACAGACAGAAAACAAAGACTCACAATGAAAGAAACCAACAGAATGACATAATTCTCAAGAAATCTGGATGATGAAAGGAAGTAGACAGTATCCCACACAGAGTCAGAGAAAACAGATACTCAGAGAAATCATCCAAGCAATTCCAAGCATGGCAAAATAATCAATCAGTTCAAGAGGTGAATCAAAAGAAACAGAACCTCACAGATGCACACTAACAGTGTTTCTCTCAAGTGTCTAAGGTAAACAATGTCAACTCAATGCACTCAAGAAAGCAAGCAACAAACAGACTTGGCAAGCCTCTAATATCAACACTCAAAACATATATGCATGTTCAAATCAAAAAGGTCTTTTATGGATGTAATAGGGTCAAGAAAAAAGGAGGATAAATATGGATGAGAAGTTACAAACCAAAAGAAATAGAGGAGCAATGGGGAACAAATGTAAACACAATCAAATCACACCCAAAACCTCTAATTAAATCCTCTTCTTGACTCCATTGTTCACAAAACAATTTTTTTTTCTTTCTTTCTCTTTTTTTTTTTTTCATTTTTCTGTATTTTTTTTTCTTTTTTTTTCATCTTATCTCTTTTCTTTTCTCTCTTTTCAGAATACAACTCTAAGAGACAAGATACACAACATATTTACAAAACAAAACAAGAAGAGGAACCAACTAGCCAATTCTCTGAATCCCTCGGAAGACCACACATATTCCCAAAACAATTCCAAAGCTCCAAAATTCCCTAAGGTTAAGGTAATCATGGTTTTTCACTTAGGGCTAGTGTATCAGCTTCAAAACAAAGAAATGGGAAAAGCATAGGCTCAAAGGAGCTATCAAAGGATCACAACAAGGTAGGCTCATTTGGCTAGAGAGGCTCAACAACAAAACTGCCTTTATCACTTTCAAACATGCATATAAATCAAGAATCATCAAAAAGAGTCAAGCCAAAGCATATGTGCAAGCAATCAAGAGACATATCACATACAAGAAAGAATATCAAGTGGCTCAAATCTCACACAGGGAATTTATCACAATCAAATCAACCTCTCAACCATCATAATCATCTTCCAAGCAGAGAAAAGTAAGGATTTTAAACAAATCAGAGTATCAATGGAGTGAAAGACAAGTCTACAACCTAAACCAAGTCCAAAAATCAAGAGAAACATGCAAAACTGTATACAAGACACAACAAAAACTACCTAGAAAACAAAAAATTTAATGCAGAAAACATAAACTAATCATAGAAAAATCAGAGTCTCCCCCAATAGACCACACTTAAACTACACAGTATCCTCAATGTGTCACAAGCATAAGATCACAATCATAACAATCAACAGATCATGGACAAGTGCAATAAAAGTAGGTAAAGGGGAAGAGAAGGGAAAAGGAAACTCCCCTGGTCATGGTGGCAGTTGCCAAATTTGGACTTTTAGGGAGAAGTCTTCCACCACTGGATTCAG
>NW_014543480.1:0-1581 GCF_000741045.1 Vigna radiata var. radiata | reverse complement strand
TGATGAGTCGATATTTTATTGATTTCACTTAGTTTATTGTGCTAGAATTAATCAGGGAATTGTGCTTAATTGTCCGGTATTTTCCCGTTTTTCCTAATTATGCTTAATTTGAATTATCTGAGCTAATTATTTGCATTATTATTTTCAGGGAAAATTTTGGAAACACAATTTGGGACATTTGGAGGATACCAACTAAATTCAAGACTCTCAAATTTAGACATTTTAAATTTTAGTTGTATTGGAATTTAATTGTTAAAACTTTTTAGACAAACTCTTTGCATTTTGGGCCAATTTTTGGAAAAATATGTTGGAGCCCAAATTTTGGTGACATATGTCCTACCTAGGGTTGGGTGGACCCACCCTAATTTTTCAGCACACACCTCAAGGTCCTAGGATTTGGCAGCCGTCATTTTTTTTGGTGGGGGCTCTCTCTCGGCAGAATATACATTGGTCTGGAACGTTGTTTCTTTATGGAGAGTTTTGGAAAGTTTCCATGGGATTTTGGGTGATTGAGAAGTATTTCCAGCCGCCACTCTGATTTTTGGGAGCTCTCCCTCTCGGGATTTTTGAAGACCAGCAACTGCCCCCCTTTCAATCTTCGTTTGATGCATTTTGCTGTTTAACATTTTACTACTTGCATTTAATTTCCTTCTACTTTGCATCTGATAAATGAACACAAGCCGCATTTTGCTTTTGTTTGATTTAGCTTGCACTTAATTTTCTAGAATGAAGAATTGCCACGCTGCAGCCATTTTCTTTTTTAGAGTTTGCTTTTATTCCAAGACTTTTTGCATTGCCTTTGATTTAACCAAGTGATGTTTAGAAAACCGCTGATGGGGTGTGCACGGGATTCAATTTTTTGGAGATTTACATCTTCTTTTTGGAGGATGCTGCACGGATGTCACGGGTTGATGATAAAATTCTTGAGCACCTTTTCAATTTATTTCATTTAAAAAAAAGTAGGAGTTGCTTTGTTAATTGGAAGAGAGAATTTGGTGATTTAGTGATGAGGTGGTGCATATGGGATGGCTGCTTTAGGAAAACAATGTTTTAGGATAAATTTATTTGCTTTTGAAAGAAGTTCACGCTGATTCACTTTGGTTTTGGTGTGCCGCATGCTGATTTCATGTTTTTGTCCATTTCTCCAATTTCATTGGCTTTTTGTTGTTATCCATGTTATGGTTTCATTACGTATTTTTATATTTTTATTAGATTAAATAGTTAAATCAATTCTAATTAAAGTTATTCTTTTTAATTTCAATGCCCTTGCAATATGTTCCTTTCTTTTATTGTGATTCCTGATATAATGTGCAATTGATTTTTTTTTTTTTATTTTAACATTGCAATTGTTTTAGATTTAGGACGGTTCAGTTTATATTTTATTTTTTTAGTTCACTATGTTGTCATTTAGGTTTGGTTTAATGCTTTTATTCACTTTAATGTTGTCTGTTATATTTAGCTGGGTTTAATTTCCATGCATTTTAATTAAGTTTAATTATCATCTCAAACACTTTCAACCCCCCCACCACTATGTGTTAGACCTAATTCTCGAACCGCAAAATTGGTCCTTGAGAGACGACC
>NW_014543479.1:0-1579 GCF_000741045.1 Vigna radiata var. radiata | reverse complement strand
GCTGAATATTGTTGGCATAAATGTTTTGAGCTTTCTTCCAAAAGGAGTGACAAGTTTTGAAAGCCCTTAGAGATATAAGAAGTTTGGGTTCCACCGATTGCCATAGTAGGACACACAATTGGAAATNTGTTTGTTTCCACTGATNAGCTTTTTCAGTAGGCACATGGCTTCCATCTCGCTCAAGCTAGTCATAATGCCNTTGGCCAAGGAACCACATTTCAATGGCAGNAGACCATGACAGATAATTTTTTCCATTTANCTTCTCATAGGTAATTGATAGACTTCCAGAGAAGGAAAGAGTACTACCAAACACCATCTCTGATACCAACTTGAGAATTAAACTGTAAAATAATTCTAGAGGGCTTCACTCCCTTAATTTACAAGAATAAATTGATAGAAAACTACATGATAATTAGGTGACCCTAAACACAATATAATCATGATAATTAGAGTAACTCTAGACACAATATAATCATGATAATTAGAGTAACTCTAGACACAATATAATCATGATAATTAGAATAACTCTAGACACAATATAATCATGATAATTAGAGTAACTCTAGACACAATATAATCATGATAATTAGAATAACTCTAAACACAATAAAATCATGATAAATAGAATAATCCTTGACACACTATAATGATGATAAATAGAATAAATATCTTAAGAGAGATAAAAACTCACTTGGTGTAAGAAAGAAGAGATAAGCCAGAAAGAGTAGGAAGAAATCTGCTTNAGAGAAAAAGATCTCGTTACCGCTGGCGAGTGAGAGACAAACGAAGGAGAGGAAAAGGATTTCACANTTGATAAGGTAAGGCTTTGTTTTATTTGATTATGTGTTTATATAATTACTTCAGAATCTGTTCTTGATCTTCAAATTGTTTTGAGAGTTGTGTGGATCCTGTATCTTTGATTTCGACCTGCAAAATTCACATTGCAAATGCATCCATTAATTGATTATTGATTATTGGAAAGATACCTGCAGTTTGGTTCTGTTTTTGAATTTTTTAACTCTGCCTATTTTTAAAATTTAATTATGCCAAAAAGATCATGTCTAAGTTAAATTTATTCTTCTCAACATTTTATCTTTCTTATTTTAAAATTTGTAATATTGTTTTTTCCCTTTTCAAACATTTTTATATAAATCTAATTTTTTGAAAATTGTATTTTTTAGTTTTTCTTTATTTTAAATCATTACTTCTTATTTTCAGAATAGAAGAGACATGAGGATTATCCCTATAAGTGTGTTGGTCTATTACAACGGCANCATTCTTAGGGAAAACAACTGTATCCGCTATCTGAGTTCTAAAAGGGCTTGGGTTACTATCACCAACACAATGACAATTTTGGAAATGAAACAAGCAATTCTCAATCAATTCATCAATNCATTCATTAGAGTAACAAACACGTCTTATGTTATCTACTTGCAATATAGATATCCAGTCTTTATCTCTGCCTACAGATCTGAATATTGTTCATGTACGATCTTGGACGACCTCGATGTAGAATGTCTTTTCTTTATGGCAACACAAGGGGCTTCGCAAGTTCAGGTGGAGATAATGGCGTATATTC
>NW_014543478.1:0-1578 GCF_000741045.1 Vigna radiata var. radiata | reverse complement strand
GTGAGTCTCTCAATGAAGCAGAAGAGAGAATTCTTGAAGACTGTTTGACAGAGCTGGATGTGTTGAGGGAGATCCCACCTCATGAGAAACAAATGGAAGATTTAAAGACCCATGATAGTATTGAAGAGAAGAAGGTGGAGCTGAAAATGTTACCCTCTCATCTAAAGTATGTGTTTCTTGAAGAGGGTAACCACAAGCCTGTGATCATTAGTAGCTCCTTATCCATTGATGAAGAGAAAAGACTCATGGAGGTCTTGAAAAACAATAAAGGAGCTGCGGGGTGGTCCATTTCTGACTTGAAGGGGATAAGTCCCACCTATTGTATGCATCGGATTTTCATGGAAGAGGACTATAAACCTGTGACTCAACCTCAGAGAAGACTTAATCCTGTCATGAAGGAGGAGGTGAGAAAGGAGGTTCTAAAGCTTCTTGAGGCAGGAATTATCTATCCCATTTCCGATAGCACTTGGGTGAGTCCAGTGCAAGTGGTGCCTAAGAAGGGTGGTATGACTGTGATTTGTAATGAGAAGAATGAGTTGATCCCTACAAGAACTGTCACCGGTTGGAGAATGTGTATTGACTACAGGAAACTCAACAAAGCCACCAGGAAGGATCATTTCCCTCTTCCTTTCATGGATCAGATGTTGGAGAGACTAACAGGCCAAGCCTTCTACTGCTTTTTAGATGGATATTCTGGCTATAATCAAATAGCTGTGGACCCCAAAGATCAAGAGAAGACAGCTTTCACATGTCCCTTTGGGATATTCGCTTACCGGAAGATGCCATTTGGGCTTTGCAATGCACCAGCCACTTTCCAAAGATGCATGCAAGCCATATTCTCTGATCTTGTGGAGAAATGTATAGAGGTCTTCATGGATGACTTCTCTGTTTTTGGAAACTCATTTGATGGCTGCTTGGCTAATCTTGATGTTGTGTTGAAAAGATGTGTCCAAACCAACCTCATCTTAAATTGGGAGAAATGCCATTTCATGGTGACTGAAGGTATTGTGTTAGGTCACAAAATATCATCAAAGGGGATTGAGGTAGATAAAGCTAAAGTGGAAGTGATTGAGAAGCTTCCTCCACCAACCAATGTGAAGGGCATTAGAAGCTTTCTNGGNCATGNTGGTTTTTATAGAAGATTCATAAAGGACTTCTCCAAGATTGCAAAGCCTTTGAGCAATCTCCTTGTGAAGGACACTCCCTTTGAGTTGGATGAAGAATGCTTAAAAGCATTTGAAGTTTTGAAGCACAAGTTGATCTCGGCCCCGGTGATTATAGCTCCTAATTGGAATCAANATTTTGAATTGATGTGTGATGCCAGCGACTATGCTATAGGAGCTGTGCTTGGTCAAAGAAGGGAGAAGGTTTTTCATACCATCTACTATGCAAGTAAAGTCTTGAATGGGGCCCAACTCAATTATGCCACTACGGAGAAGGAGTTTTTGGCCATAGTATATGCTTTGGAGAAGTTTAGACCTTATCTCATTGGGTCTAAGGTGATCATTTACACGGATCATGCTGCCATCAAATACTTGCTCACTAAACCCGACTCCAAGCCGAGACTAATCAGATGGG
>NW_014543477.1:0-1578 GCF_000741045.1 Vigna radiata var. radiata | reverse complement strand
TTTTTTCTTTCAAAACTTTTATCAACTTTTGTCAATTTAGTTTTTTTTTTAACACTGTTAAAACACGAATAACATGTAAATATAGTATGTTACGTGTTAATTTGTACTTTTTTTATGGTTTAATACCTCCGTTGTTCCTCATATTTGTCGGTCAATCTCAATTTGGTCCTCAAATTTTAAACCGTCTCAATTTGGTCACAATTTTTGTAAAAATGCACACATTGTACCCCATTTGTTAAGTGCTAGCAGACGGAGTTAAATTTAGCTGACGTGATGCAGACTTAAAATGTTGACGTAACAATATTATATTACGTGGAATTTTTTTAATTGGAGATGTTAAAGGATTGGGATTCCTCCATCGTCTTCATCACCCTCCACTGTAAGGGATTGAGATTCTTTCACCCAGCTTCCCATACGCAGAATATGCCCCAATGGCCTCCTTAGAAGAATCAGGTGACGGGAATATATTCTGAAGGAAACTAGACACACCACTTACCAATTCAGTAATAGTAAGCTTTAAGTTCTGCAGAAAACCCATGAAATCCAAAAACATGCTTCCCGAGTGAGACTCGGCCGTGGTTTCCATCTTTTCAGATGTTTCTCACACATCTGAGGTGGAATTAAGATGGAAACACGTCACTCTTTGAATTTAATTACAATAATAAAAATAATTACAGCTCAGCTAATATTATGACCTAATTAATAGACAAAAATTAACGGATGGGGTAAATGTGTGCATTTTTACAAAAATTATGACCTAATTGAGACAGTTTAAAACTTGAGGACCAAACTGAGATTGATAAACAAATATGAGGACCAATGGAGGTATTAATCCTTTTTTATTTTATTTATTTTATTGTTTCTTAAATTAAAAATAATGTACATCTATCAATTCAATGTCCATATATTAATGTCACAAGTTATTGTCTTATATTAAATTTGCCTCAATATTTGTTATTTTAATTTAAGGGTTAAATATGTTTTTAGTACTTTAATTTTAAAGAAAAATTGAAATTAATCCCTTTTTGAAACTTTAGACCAATTTAGTCCTTCAAGTTTAGAAATGTATGAATTTAGTCCTTTTAACTAAATTTTGTTAGGTTTATTTGATGTTTCAAGTGCGTTTCATGATAGTATTTGGGTTGTTTACACTATTTGACACATTTTTACTTCGGTGGTAATTTAGAAATGTGCTTGAAACATCAAATAAAACTAACAAAATGTAGTTAAAAGGACTAAATTCATATATTTATAAAGTTGGAGACTAAATTAGGTCAAAATAAATTAGGTCAAAGTTTTGAAGAGGGACTAATTTCATTTTTCACTAAAAGTTAAGGGACCAAAAACATATTTAACCTTTAATTCAATTCGGATATTTTTTTAAATGAAGCAATTTTGTTCTCTTTTAAATTGAAATTAAAATTAATTTTTAAATAAATATTATACTAATATTTTTTATTAAAGGTCACATTTTTATTAAATCATTTTTAAACAACTCTTAATACTTGTAAAAGATAATATTATAATCCATTTAAACTAACTCTACTCTTAATTCTTTTAACCAAATTTAACTTTATT
>NW_014543476.1:0-1163 GCF_000741045.1 Vigna radiata var. radiata | reverse complement strand
TACATCTTGAATATTCATCAATAAAGGTAACAAAATATCTAAAACCAAAGGAGGAGATACGACTAGGTCCCCATATATCATAATGGATGATGGAAAAACTGGAATTACATATTGATTGAGACATTTTAGGAAAGGAAGATCTAACATGTTTTCCTAATTGACACGAAACACATTCTAATGTCTACTGTACTGCATTAAATGTGCTACCGCCAAGAAAAATAGGGCATCGGAAAAAGGTGATGTATTGCATACTGGAGGATCAATCATTACACATGAAAATGCGATTCATATGGTAAAATTCTTGATTCTTTTCTTATCAATGACTCTATAACACCATGCACTTTGAAATTAATATATGTGTCATTCGTATGTTTTAAAATATTACAGGCAGTGAAGCTTGGACGGGCTGTTCATGTCGATAAGGTCTTTACACAGACTCATATTCGCAAGGGGACTGACGAATATGTTGATGAGAGGTTTCGCAAGACCATTGTATGTAAAATTTTTAACAACATTCAATTTTTAATCTTTTTTTTCACACTTTCAAATTCATGTTACTGACGTTTTCTATCTTATTTAACATGAAGATTTTTCTGCAAGATTGAAACAGGCGAGACCATAGGGGGGATCTGGTCTTAATGGTAACACTAAAGTTGGTGCAGACGAAGAAATGATCAGGACCCTATGCTGGGTTGATACTGTCAGGGGAAAGAAGAAAGGACAACTGTATGGGGTAGGACAACTTGTATCTCATTATAGTGTTGGAAGAGGAGGCATATTCATACATCAACCATCTACCTTTAGCATATTTGACCCCAACAATGTCGCTAAGGACATACCTCCCCATCATATTCCAGCATCCATGCCCACCTCAACAGCCATGTCCACCTCAGAAGCCTTCCCAGACCACACCTGTGCAAGGCGAAGATCATGATGATTCTGATGTGTTAGGAAAACGGGTAGGCTTCTTTACACCAAGAGGGGAGGTGAATTGGTGTTGTTTCAAAAAAAAAAATCTTTTTGAGATCTTTATACAAAAGTATAAAGCTTTTTGATCTTTTTTTGAAATGAAGTAATGAAAATTTCAATGCAGCGGAAAAATGCAATTGACTGCCAAACAGGTAAAGTCAACTGGAAATAAAGAGTGCAGGGATAGAGAAAAT
>NW_014543475.1:0-1519 GCF_000741045.1 Vigna radiata var. radiata | reverse complement strand
AGAAAAGATGAAAAGGAGCCTAAGCATCCAAGAGATCCTCTCCAGAGAGAAAATTTAGGTCTGGCCGTTCTCCCCTGTCAAAAGAATGACTATGAACTCGAAATAGGGGTATTTAAAGGTGAGGAGCGCAGCAGAAAACAGGCCCAGGCCCAACGGGCCACCGCCCGGCGGAATAAGTGTGCCGCCCGGCGGTTTCCCTCAAAACCGCCCAGCGCCAACGATAGTGTCTACTCCTCGCCCTGGACCGCCTAGCGGTGTAAGTTGCCGCTGGGCGGTGCGTCGACTCTTCAAATCTTCAATTTTCTTCTCTTTTCTTGATTCTACGACCTTTAGCTTCAGCTCCATTCTTCATTTCCTCAAAATAGCTACAAAACAATGCAAAACAAGCATAATATCGCTAAAAACAACTTTTGAGTCTCTACAGACTCATTTGTTGAGTTTTGCTTGATTCTAAGCTCAATGTAAGTAGTAAAGGGCGTAATTAGGTCTAAAATGACATATGAAAATAACTGTTTTTCAACCTTCATCAACACCCCAAACTTAGAACTTTGCTTGTCCTCAAGCAAACAAAACAACACACAAAACAAAACTTGGCTTTATCCTCTTCCATCCAATGTTTCAACAATCCCAAAGTACTTGACAAAGCTACTCAATTCAATATCCTCTGTGAAGTCCAGAATAAGATGCATGCATGCTTTCAATCCATAGATTGCACAATAGATGTTACACATTATGAATGACCAATCCACTAAGCAAAAATGCACTCATGAAAATTAACAGTTCATATCACGCAAGTGTTTCACTCAATCACTCAAGTGTTTAAGGCAACACTCCACTCTCTATTGTTCACAAGTCACATGAAACAAAATTGCCATTCATCTCAAACAATCAACATCTTTACATGCAAATGTCATCAAAAGGACTTTTTCAAGGCTTGTAATGAGGTTGGGCTAACAAGAAAAATTGGTTTTTCTAGAATACAAAGTCCTTGAGTTAAGAGAGCTTTCAAAATATTCAACAATTTAAGCACAACTCTCTTCCTCACCATTCTCACTCATTCCCAACTTTTTACCCTTTTTCTTTTTCATTGAGCTCCTTTTCATGCTTTTCTTCTTTTCTTTTTTTTTTTCTCATGAATTTTTCTTTTCACAACATTCAAGCTCAATGCTTTTCATTTGCTTTTCTCAATTTTCCCCCCATACAACCCCAAACTTGAACCTTTTCATCGCATACATTTAAGCTCATCCTAACTCAAGGTAAAGAATGTCAAAACATGGGTTCATATCCTGTTTAAGGCTAAGGTTCAAAAAGGGTATAATATTTTCAAGCATTTTGGGTGAAAATTTGGCTAGAGAAGGGTTCTCAAAAATGGCCTTGATCATATGACATTTACATGCGATTCAATCAATCATATAAATTAAGGCAATATCATTCATGTTTTCCTGTGAACAATGCATACAACAATAAAAACTCTGGAGCTCAAAATCTCACACACATGCTTTCTCACACAAAATTCAAT
>NW_014543474.1:0-1571 GCF_000741045.1 Vigna radiata var. radiata | reverse complement strand
TTACATTGTTCCCCAACAACAAAGGGTTTAGTTCACCATAATCATGGTGAAACTAGATGAAATATGATGAAAGAATGGAAGAAATAACCCTAAACTTTGTTGAATGGAGCCTAAGCATTCAAGAAACCTCCTCTAAGGTGTGGAATAGCTCTTGACGTTTCTCTCTGCCAAAAGAATCATGTTTCAATTCGCACTAGGGCTATTTATAAGCGAAAAAGATAACAGAAAGATTACAGAATCTGCAATATAAAAATTGACAACCGCCCGGGCCCTAATTTGACCGCTCAGCGGTTTCCCCTTAATCGCAGGACCGCTCAGCGCCCATGTTTACCACTCAGCGGTTTGGTCAACTTTTCTTGTTAACTGGTTGACTTTTCTGGTTGACTGGTGGACTTTTCTGGTTGACTGGTTGACTTTTCAGCACTCTAACCATTTGATACTTCAACCTTTCTTCTATTTCATTCCAAAAACCTATAAAATCAAGGGAAACCAAGCATAAAACCAAGAAAACCATCTTTGACTCTCTTATTCTCTAACTTAATAAAAATGCATGATTTCAAGCTAATTCTAACCCATAAAGGGTGTGTTTTAATATCAAAATCAAGTATGAAAATAACTATTTTTCAACCGTTATCACAACCCCAAACTCAGAATTTTGCTTGTCCTCAAGCAAAACAGGACGAAACTTGGCTTTCTACTTCTTCATCAAATAATTCATACTTTTCAAAACTCTTTTTCTTCATAACAAATTATTATACAATTCAGATTTCAGTAGAATCCTATAAAGATGCATGCATGCTTTCAATCCACTTTAGTTCACACAATCTATCTTTTTCCAACAGATGTTCTATTCATGAATGATCAATCAACTAAGCATAGATGTAAACATGGATTTAACAATTCTCACCAAGCAAGTGTTTCACTCAATCACTCAAGTGTTTAGGAGGTCACTCTACTCTCTACTGTTCACATGTCACATAAAACAATATTGTCATTCATCTAAAACAATCAACATCTTTCACATGCATATGTCATCACAAGGACTTTTTCTAAGGCTTGTATTGTGGCTGGGTTAACAAGAAAATTGGTTTTTCTGGAATACAAAATCATTGAGTTAAGAGAGTTTAAATCATTATTCAAAGTTCAAGCACACTCTTTTTTTTTTTAACCAATCTCACTCATCCCCAACTTTTCCCTTTTTCAATTTACATTTTTCATTGAGTTCACTTTACATGTTTTTCTCTTTTCTTCTTTTCTTTCCTTTCTCATGCATTTTTCTTTTTCATCTTTTGAACTCAATGCTTTTGCTTTTGCCTTTTACTTTCCCCATATAACCCCAAACTTGATCCTTTTTATCACATATAATTATTCTCAACCCTAACTCAAGGTAAATCACTTCAAATAAGGGTTTTTATACTATTTAAGGTCAAGGTTCAAAAAGGGTATATCATTTAAAATCCTTTAGGTGAAAATTTGGCTAAGTAAGGGCTTCCCAAGCATGGCCTTGATCATATGACATACACATGCAATTCAATCAATTATCAAGATTAAGTCAATACCATTCATGATTC
>NW_014543473.1:0-1161 GCF_000741045.1 Vigna radiata var. radiata | reverse complement strand
GAATTTAGGCTCCTTCTCCAGCTCTTTACCAGACCGCCTGTCAATCTTGGTCACGAGTTCGGCAAACTTCACGGCAATGTGGGAGGTGTGGCAATCAAGAACAGGTGCATAGCCATTTCCNATCTGCCCAGGGTGATTCATNATGATAACTTGGGACGTGAAATTTGCAGCCTCCTTCGCAGGGTCATCCTTGGAGTTTGAGGCAACGAAACCACGTTTCAGATCCTTCACAGCAACATTCTTCACGTTGAANCCCACATTGTCACCGGGAAGAGCCTCAGTGAGTGCTTCGTGGTGCATCTCCACGGACTTAACTTCAGTTGTCAGTCCNGTGGGTGCAAAGGTAACAACCATTCCAGGTTTGATGACACCAGTTTCAACACGTCCGACAGGCACAGTTCCAATTCCTCCAATCTTGTACACATCCTGAAGGGGCAACCTAAGAGGCTTGTCTGATGGCCTCTTTGGCTCATTGATCTGATCAAGAGCCTCCAGAAGAGTTGGACCCTTATACCAGTCAAGGTTGGTAGACCTCTCAATCATGTTATCTCCCTCAAAACCAGAGATGGGAACAAAAGGGATCTTGTCAGGGTTGTAACCGACCTTCTTCATGTAGGAAGAAACTTCCTTCACAATTTCATCATACCTTGCCTTGGAGTACTTAGGCGTAGTAGCATCCATCTACTCAAGAGAGCCAGAGACAAAAAATTGAGAATTTCAGTAAGTTAACTACAGAAATCAACAACAAGTAAAGATACTGCTTTGACATCAAAGACCGAACACAAATTTTTTCACCAAATATTGTCCTCACAACAGTGTAAAATTTATAAATGCTACATCATATAGGTTGTGTGCATGTCTTTCAGAGTGCATGAGATGAAGGTGAAGAATTTTAGTTTACTGTACCTTGTTACAACAGCAAATCATCTGCCTCACACCAAGAGTGAAAGCAAGGAGAGCATGTTCACGGGTCTGTCCATCCTTAGAAATACCAGCTTCAAAACCACCAGTGGTGGAATCAATGATAAGAACAGCACAATCAGCTTGGGATGTCCCGGTAATCATATTCTTAATGAAATCCCTGTGTCCGGGGGCATCAATGACTGTGCAGTAGTACTTGGTGGTCTCAAATTTCCAGAGAGCAATGTCAATGGTGATTCC
>NW_014543472.1:0-3738 GCF_000741045.1 Vigna radiata var. radiata | reverse complement strand
GACATTTAGGGAAAGCAAGCCAGGTTCTTTGCTGAAAGCCTGTGTTTCTGCCATTGAAGATGTGTTAACTTACGTGAGTTTGGATTCATCTCCTTTTGAGAACACTATTGAAATGAAATTCTTGATTTTTGGATAATCTCATGAAAACAATTTATTTCCTTCCTTCCAGATTAATGTGTGTTTTTTGTCTTTGGTCCAAATATAGATGGAAGGCATGCATTCCACAGGTACAAGCAATCCACAGTATATAGTTCTTCATGAGGCTTTACGTGCATGGACTGGAGATCTCCCTCGGTTGCTTATCCAGCTTGGAGACAATCACCCAGCCTGCTCCCAGGTAGTTATTATTTTGATTTGATAAGGAGGACTTTATTTGAAATTCATGGTTGACTGCATTTTGAGAGATTAATCTGCCTTTGCATTGATCTTAAGTCTGCAATTTAATTTGTCCCTTCACCTAAAGCATTTTATGTTCATCATAGGCTTTGGTACGTCTTCTACATCGTATTGGACAGCGTGCTTGGAATCCAACACTTGTTTGCATGTATAACATCATGCAGCAGTCATTGCAAGATTTTTACTGTACATATCAAGAGGGAGGTAAACATGAACATGATGTTGACATCCGTATTAATAATCAACACCTGTGAGTTATTTTTTGGCTTCTAATTGTTTTGTTTTTCACGTTGCAGGACCGATATGTTTTGGTCCTTTTCTCAGGCTTCCTAGAGAATCTCAAGTTCTCGCTTTATGTTCCATTTACTATTTCTCTCATTTGGACCTGCCTATTTTAAAGTCATTACTCTATTGTTGCCTAAGTAAGCTTCAGGCTCATTTAAAGTTTCACTGACACGATTTGTTTTTTTAGTAATTTTGTCTTCGTACCTCCTCACTTAACATTTTACCTACTATCATTTGCATACCTAATGTTGAGTGATTTGATTAATTTAAGGTATCGAAAGGTTTATCATTTAAATTTGTTTGAGGAGAATAAGGTTGCAACCTTTTTCTTCCATTTTGTAATAATTTTTGTTTTAATAAATGTGATAGAAATAGCACAGAAGTCCCACAGCTCTGATTTTTTGTAGGATTTCTTTTGGAAACATCTCGAATGTATGCCTCAGATTCAAGTAATATTTATTTTTGTGAAATTAACTATAAACCATGTAATTGTTGTTTCTTAAAAAATAAGTTATTTATCTGACTTGACTGCCTTATTTTTCTATTTATTTTATTGCCTGTGATAAAAATATGGTTATCTTGTTAAAATCATGTAAGATTGATCTGAAAGTTTGGACTTTTCCCCGCAAAGTAGTCATTGAAGTGATAATTCTAAAACTGTGATGTTACTGTGAAATAAGTGTTTTGACAACTTAAACAATGGAGTATACTTTTTGTACAGCATTTTTCCCTCACTTTCTGTACTAACGTTTTTAATGTTCAGTGTAGCCATTGTCTTTTAAGTGGAAATAGGATTTATATACTAATGATATAAAGGCTGTAAAGTTTTCTAGGTTAAAGCTTCTTAACATTAATTGTTTTTTTTTTTTGTACTATTGCAGGTGATGATCTAGACTCCTATGTCTTATTTTGGATCATAGACGTTCTCCAGTTAGCCTATGAGCGAGGGTGTATAGAAATTGCGGATTACTTGAGTTTTTTCATCACCTTGGTCGCACGTTTCAAAGTTTCTCCTGGTAGCTTACGAAGATTTATTTGGACTACCTTTTGTGTAACTTTTTATATTATCCATTTCTTGTTTCAATTTTCTAATAAGTGCTTTTGTCCATAATACTCAGTAGTTGGGATCAGAAAGAACTGGCAGGGGTTGAAATTGGTAATGCAAAACAACATATCCCATGTGATATGACCCAAAAATAGAATAGGAAAACTGTATAGTATTGATACTGAAATTTGATTAATCAGAGGGGAAGCTTCTCTTACAATAAAGAGTTAGGGAAAAATAGACCATAGCTGGGGCAGATCACCTTGCTAAATGTAAATGTAGAAACTGAAATAAGAATAATCCCTTTCCTGGGGAAGAACTCCTTCAGTCAGCTAAGCCAGTTATTTTACCTTAAGAATCCTTATAACTTTTATTCTATTGCCGTCCCTCACATAATCATTCTCTCTCCCCCAAGCATGATCCTCACTACCTCTCCAATTCCTTCTGCCTGCAATCCATTCTGTTTATACTATTGTTCTCTTGTCTTCCTCTCCTTCCAATTTCATCCCACTCTTACCACTGTTCTTTATTTGTGAACTCTTTAAATGCAAGCCCAGTAATTGATTACTTATCACCAGTAACGGGTTACTATTACATTGCTATCTGTACTCATCCAATTTTGCATTCCTGCCATCTTTATCTTGCTCCTTGGTAACTTGTAAATAACAATATTTGTATGGCATTCTTCCCATTCTCTAGCTAGCAAAGTTACTTGATTGAAGAAAATATTTGTCATTGCTATGTATGCATAACATGTTCGCAGCTTGAGTAATCTTTTGTGATTGAAATTATCTTTTTTTTTTTAATCTTTGTAAACCTACTTTTGGCAATCTTCATTCACCATAGATTGAGGAATTTTATTACTTTTAATTTTGCAGAATTTGGTTCCTCTGATTTTAAGGGCGACCCACTTTGCTAAACTTTAAAGTCAATTACAGCTAAGATTTACTCATGCATTCAACAGATGGGTGACAAAGCTATTGTTCTACGGTTGATAGAGAGATTGATTATTGATCAGATAGTAAGTTGACACATTTTCTTTTGCATTGCAATTTTTTCTATTTACTTTTCTTGTGCTTTGTTCTTAGCTCATTTAGAATTTTCTTATAAGAATGATTTCTCATACGTGTTTGTACCGCAGTCACAAAAGCCTTCCTTGGATAATAGATGCTCTCTCCTGAGAATGGTTGTTTCAGTGGATTCGAAGCCCACACTACTTTCTGAACAAAGCATTGCCACTCTAGGCCATCATCTTTCGGAATATCTGATAGATGTTGTGCAGGTAAGTATGCTTCCAAAAACTGACTAACAAATTATATAAATTTGTTGTTGCCTATTATCTACTTATTCTTTTGGATACCCCAGATGATGCTTTGTATCAGAATTAGCCAATTGTTTTTTCTCTGTCCTTAATTTTTGTTTTGAAAGTAGAAATGTCCATTGTTTTTAAAATTTTATGATTGATTGTTATAGTATCTTACATATAAAATAAAAATTGACAACTTCTAAAAGAAAATGCAGAACTTAGCTAAATGTATACAGGCAATTATTATAATAAAGGCCATGGGGGAATACTGTCTAAATTATCATTATTTCTGTAATTTGAGTTTTCTTTTATTTTATTTTCTAAAGAAATGGATCTTTATTTTTCTGATATGAATTGATTTTAATACTTTCATTGATTCTAAATTTCACTTTACCACAGTGTGTTCCAGAAGATGATGGACAAAGAACTCCTTCCTTTCCATTCAGCTTCCGGTGTTATTATACTGTACCTTGTTTTTTGATGTTGGACCGGTGCCATGAACTTATGAATCTTGTGTTGAAGAAATTGGGATCGGTTATATATGATAGTAGCGTTTTACTAAAATCTGACAAATGTAGTCAAGATGTAAGGAACTGCTTGAATAAGGTGAGTGCTGTCACTTCTGCTCTTTCCTTGTTGCACGGGGATCCTCAAATACGACGGATTATGTCTCTATACAAGAAAAATATTGATAACGTCATAGAGC
>NW_014543471.1:0-3738 GCF_000741045.1 Vigna radiata var. radiata | reverse complement strand
GCTCTATGACGTTATCAATATTTTTCTTGTATAGAGACATAATCCGTCGTATTTGAGGATCCCCGTGCAACAAGGAAAGAGCAGAAGTGACAGCACTCACCTTATTCAAGCAGTTCCTTACATCTTGACTACATTTGTCAGATTTTAGTAAAACGCTACTATCATATATAACCGATCCCAATTTCTTCAACACAAGATTCATAAGTTCATGGCACCGGTCCAACATCAAAAAACAAGGTACAGTATAATAACACCGGAAGCTGAATGGAAAGGAAGGAGTTCTTTGTCCATCATCTTCTGGAACACACTGTGGTAAAGTGAAATTTAGAATCAATGAAAGTATTAAAATCAATTCATATCAGAAAAATAAAGATCCATTTCTTTAGAAAATAAAATAAAAGAAAACTCAAATTACAGAAATAATGATAATTTAGACAGTATTCCCCCATGGCCTTTATTATAATAATTGCCTGTATACATTTAGCTAAGTTCTGCATTTTCTTTTAGAAGTTGTCAATTTTTATTTTATATGTAAGATACTATAACAATCAATCATAAAATTTTAAAAACAATGGACATTTCTACTTTCAAAACAAAAATTAAGGACAGAGAAAAAACAATTGGCTAATTCTGATACAAAGCATCATCTGGGGTATCCAAAAGAATAAGTAGATAATAGGCAACAACAAATTTATATAATTTGTTAGTCAGTTTTTGGAAGCATACTTACCTGCACAACATCTATCAGATATTCCGAAAGATGATGGCCTAGAGTGGCAATGCTTTGTTCAGAAAGTAGTGTGGGCTTCGAATCCACTGAAACAACCATTCTCAGGAGAGAGCATCTATTATCCAAGGAAGGCTTTTGTGACTGCGGTACAAACACGTATGAGAAATCATTCTTATAAGAAAATTCTAAATGAGCTAAGAACAAAGCACAAGAAAAGTAAATAGAAAAAATTGCAATGCAAAAGAAAATGTGTCAACTTACTATCTGATCAATAATCAATCTCTCTATCAACCGTAGAACAATAGCTTTGTCACCCATCTGTTGAATGCATGAGTAAATCTTAGCTGTAATTGACTTTAAAGTTTAGCAAAGTGGGTCGCCCTTAAAATCAGAGGAACCAAATTCTGCAAAATTAAAAGTAATAAAATTCCTCAATCTATGGTGAATGAAGATTGCCAAAAGTAGGTTTACAAAGATTAAAAAAAAAAAGATAATTTCAATCACAAAAGATTACTCAAGCTGCGAACATGTTATGCATACATAGCAATGACAAATATTTTCTTCAATCAAGTAACTTTGCTAGCTAGAGAATGGGAAGAATGCCATACAAATATTGTTATTTACAAGTTACCAAGGAGCAAGATAAAGATGGCAGGAATGCAAAATTGGATGAGTACAGATAGCAATGTAATAGTAACCCGTTACTGGTGATAAGTAATCAATTACTGGGCTTGCATTTAAAGAGTTCACAAATAAAGAACAGTGGTAAGAGTGGGATGAAATTGGAAGGAGAGGAAGACAAGAGAACAATAGTATAAACAGAATGGATTGCAGGCAGAAGGAATTGGAGAGGTAGTGAGGATCATGCTTGGGGGAGAGAGAATGATTATGTGAGGGACGGCAATAGAATAAAAGTTATAAGGATTCTTAAGGTAAAATAACTGGCTTAGCTGACTGAAGGAGTTCTTCCCCAGGAAAGGGATTATTCTTATTTCAGTTTCTACATTTACATTTAGCAAGGTGATCTGCCCCAGCTATGGTCTATTTTTCCCTAACTCTTTATTGTAAGAGAAGCTTCCCCTCTGATTAATCAAATTTCAGTATCAATACTATACAGTTTTCCTATTCTATTTTTGGGTCATATCACATGGGATATGTTGTTTTGCATTACCAATTTCAACCCCTGCCAGTTCTTTCTGATCCCAACTACTGAGTATTATGGACAAAAGCACTTATTAGAAAATTGAAACAAGAAATGGATAATATAAAAAGTTACACAAAAGGTAGTCCAAATAAATCTTCGTAAGCTACCAGGAGAAACTTTGAAACGTGCGACCAAGGTGATGAAAAAACTCAAGTAATCCGCAATTTCTATACACCCTCGCTCATAGGCTAACTGGAGAACGTCTATGATCCAAAATAAGACATAGGAGTCTAGATCATCACCTGCAATAGTACAAAAAAAAAAAACAATTAATGTTAAGAAGCTTTAACCTAGAAAACTTTACAGCCTTTATATCATTAGTATATAAATCCTATTTCCACTTAAAAGACAATGGCTACACTGAACATTAAAAACGTTAGTACAGAAAGTGAGGGAAAAATGCTGTACAAAAAGTATACTCCATTGTTTAAGTTGTCAAAACACTTATTTCACAGTAACATCACAGTTTTAGAATTATCACTTCAATGACTACTTTGCGGGGAAAAGTCCAAACTTTCAGATCAATCTTACATGATTTTAACAAGATAACCATATTTTTATCACAGGCAATAAAATAAATAGAAAAATAAGGCAGTCAAGTCAGATAAATAACTTATTTTTTAAGAAACAACAATTACATGGTTTATAGTTAATTTCACAAAAATAAATATTACTTGAATCTGAGGCATACATTCGAGATGTTTCCAAAAGAAATCCTACAAAAAATCAGAGCTGTGGGACTTCTGTGCTATTTCTATCACATTTATTAAAACAAAAATTATTACAAAATGGAAGAAAAAGGTTGCAACCTTATTCTCCTCAAACAAATTTAAATGATAAACCTTTCGATACCTTAAATTAATCAAATCACTCAACATTAGGTATGCAAATGATAGTAGGTAAAATGTTAAGTGAGGAGGTACGAAGACAAAATTACTAAAAAAACAAATCGTGTCAGTGAAACTTTAAATGAGCCTGAAGCTTACTTAGGCAACAATAGAGTAATGACTTTAAAATAGGCAGGTCCAAATGAGAGAAATAGTAAATGGAACATAAAGCGAGAACTTGAGATTCTCTAGGAAGCCTGAGAAAAGGACCAAAACATATCGGTCCTGCAACGTGAAAAACAAAACAATTAGAAGCCAAAAAATAACTCACAGGTGTTGATTATTAATACGGATGTCAACATCATGTTCATGTTTACCTCCCTCTTGATATGTACAGTAAAAATCTTGCAATGACTGCTGCATGATGTTATACATGCAAACAAGTGTTGGATTCCAAGCACGCTGTCCAATACGATGTAGAAGACGTACCAAAGCCTATGATGAACATAAAATGCTTTAGGTGAAGGGACAAATTAAATTGCAGACTTAAGATCAATGCAAAGGCAGATTAATCTCTCAAAATGCAGTCAACCATGAATTTCAAATAAAGTCCTCCTTATCAAATCAAAATAATAACTACCTGGGAGCAGGCTGGGTGATTGTCTCCAAGCTGGATAAGCAACCGAGGGAGATCTCCAGTCCATGCACGTAAAGCCTCATGAAGAACTATATACTGTGGATTGCTTGTACCTGTGGAATGCATGCCTTCCATCTATATTTGGACCAAAGACAAAAAACACACATTAATCTGGAAGGAAGGAAATAAATTGTTTTCATGAGATTATCCAAAAATCAAGAATTTCATTTCAATAGTGTTCTCAAAAGGAGATGAATCCAAACTCACGTAAGTTAACACATCTTCAATGGCAGAAACACAGGCTTTCAGCAAAGAACCTGGCTTGCTTTCCCTAAATGTC
>NW_014543470.1:0-3817 GCF_000741045.1 Vigna radiata var. radiata | reverse complement strand
AAATGCAGAGGAGTTTTCCGGAGATGTTCTTCCCAGCCTCAACAACAGTCTCCAAACGAAGGGAAATCAGCTCCATTATGCAGTATCAAGGAGAGCCATTGAGGGAGTATTGGGACAGCTTCAACCAGTTGTGTGCTTCATGTCCAGATCATCAAATCATTGAGCACCTACTCATTCTGCACTTTCTGGATGGACTGAGCATGAAGGATAGATTCTGTGTTGATGCTGCTATTGGTGGGTCTATTATGGACAAAACAATTTCAGAAGTCAGGACTTTGATAACCAAGTTAAGTGGGTTTCATGATGAAGCTAGTGAATCTGCTAAGAGCACAAGTTCTAACTTGCAACCAATACAGGCTTTCTATGAACTTAACATTCCTATAATTTACCTGAAAGTCAAATTGGTTTTGATGCTTTTGATATGTTAAAAATTGAACCTGCGAAGCCTACCATTGATACTATTGTTTTGATGCCTGCATGTACTCCTATTTTGGATTCATGCTCTTCTGTAGAGCATATTGAAATATCTATTGTTTTTCTAGATTCTTGTACTGATTTTTAGATTGTTTCAATGGAGTATAGTCCTTCTGAATGTGTTGAGGTAGCCACTGAGTTCACCTATTCTAGTAAGGTTGTCTTTGAGGAAGTAATCCAGGTTGCCTCTGAACCTAATTTTGCACTAGTACAGCTGAATTGCACACTATTTCTAATGTTTTGCATGCTTTGCCTGTGGTGCCTGATATATCTCTTAACTTTGAAATGTTGGATGAAATTTCTTTTGTGCATTGTTTAGAGATACCTATTGATGGGTACTCTGATTCTAAGGCATTGTTTCCTAATCACTTGTTTGAGGATATGATGAAGGATTCTGATATAACTGCACATGTTTTTATGGATACTCGTGCTAAATTGGAATTTGTTGATTGTGCAGTAGGAATTAATGAAGCTGCAAACACAAAGGTAGCCTTGGTGGAGGCAGGGAATGATCTCAATAAGACTCAAGGCAGCCTCGTGGTTGATGCAGAAAAGTGTCTTGAATGTGCATAACCANTTGCCAGCCTTGAAGAGAGAGTTGATGCAATTGCTGCTACCATTGCTTGAGCAGGACAAATTCAATGCAACCATGAAAACCTTACAAAAGGGAGTTAAACAGCATGGAGAAAAACCAATAAGATCATTCTTTCCCTTTCTTTTTAATTGTAGTTATAGATTTTTTCTATTAACTTGCATAGTCATAGGAAGTATAGTAAATAAGAGGATAAAAAAATATGTTGTTTTACATAAAAATTAAGAAAATTAATTTTGATCTTTGGCCAATTTGAGGTTTTCTTTTTCTTGTAGCTTTGTAGTTTAGTTTAGCTTTTTAGTTTTGTTCTATTGTGTTTACTTTTCTTAGTCTTGTTCATATACATTGTGTGCTCTATTGAGTTTAGTTTTCTTAGTTCTATTCTGTTATATGCATTCTTTTTCAATTTTAGTTCTTTTCCATTTTTGTTTTGAATCAGTTTGAGAATGTTTGTCCTGTTTGATTTGTACATACTTGTTCTGTTATAGTTCAATTCTAGATATTTTTCTGTATTTCAGTTTCTCTTATGTAAATATTTGATGTTGTTTGTCTTGTATATACCTATTACATATGTATGTGTTTGTTTTGTGCTATTAGGAGCCTTACCCACTCACACATTAAGGGCAATGAGCCTCTTAAGTGTGGGGGAAGGAAGGTATAGAACTAAAATACTTGTTCTGATGTATATAAATTTGTTCAGCATTAGTTTTTGTAGTAAAATAGGGGTAAATTTTTTTTCTGATGCTATTTTTTTCCTTTAGTTTAGGTCTGATGTGGTTTCTAAAGCTGTAAATACCTACTTTTATAATCTGCTTTAGTTTAATTTTTTTATTCATTTTTAGCTTAGGTTCTTTTGATTTTAAATCTGTTTTCTTGGTCTATTTTCCTATTTTCATTTCTATTTTCTATTCTTTATGATAGTTTCTTGTTATGTTTTAGTTCTGATTAGTTTCTAGTCCTTATTTGAGTTCATGTTCTGTTTAAAATTTTGAATTAGGATTCTTTTTATAATTAGGTTTTATTTGTTTTGTTCTGAATTTGTTTTACTTTGGTTAATCTTTCTTTGGTTCATTTTTTAGTGTCCCCACCTTGTTTCATAATAATAGTTAGTAAATAAAATAGGACTGTAACTCTTCACTTTAAAACTTTNTTTTTCGAGTCTACGGATTGATATCTTTGTCAAGAAGAGGATTAAGTTAGAGGTTTTGGGTGTGATTTGACTATGTTTTCACTTGATCCCATTGCTCCTCTATTCCTTTTGGTTTGTAGCTTATCATCCATATTTATCCTCTCTTTTTCCTTGGCCCCATTGCATCCATAAAAGACCTTTTAATTTGAACATGCATATGTTTTTTAGCNTTGATATTAGAGACTTGCCAAGTCTATTTGTGTTTGCTTTCTTGCGTGCATTGAGTTGAAATTGTTTACCCTAGACACTTGAGAGAAACACTGATAGTGCATATCTGTGAGATTTTGTTGCTTTTGATTCACCTTTTGAGCTGATTGATCATTTTGCCATGTTTGNAATTGCTTGGATGATTTCATGAGTATCTGCTTTCCTTGATTCTGTGTTGGATGCTGTCTACTTCTTTACTTAGTCCAGATTTCTTGAGAATAGTGTAATTATATTTCTTTCATTGTGAGTCTTTATTTTCTTGTGTGTTGAGTTTGTGTCACTTCCCTGATGTCCTCTGAACTATTCCTTGGTTTGCGTCTTGATTTTGCCCAGGAGTGCAAAAGACTAAGTGTGGTCTATTTTGATGAGTCAATATTTTCCCGACTTTACTTAGATTATTGTGCTAGAATTAATCAGGGAATTGTGCTTAATTGTCCGGTATTTTCCCTTTTCTGTTAATTGTGCTTAATTTGACCGGAAATTCTAATTTTAATTAATTTGAATATTCTGAGCTAATTATTTGCATTTTTAATTGTAGTGCAAATTTTGGAGATATATTTTGGAGCATTCGGATGGAGACAAATTAATTCAAGCCTCTCCAATTAGACATTTTAAAATTAATTGTATTGTAATTTAATTATTTATACTTTTTGGACAAACTTTTCCACATTGGGCCATTAAAAATATGATGGGCCCAAAGTGTAAGGATGACACTTGGCAACTTTAGGGTTTTAGGGTGGACCCCACCCATTTTTATTAGACACACACAGCCCTAGGGGATTAAAATATCCACCAGACATCATTCTAAAAAAAAAGAGGAGAGTAGACTCTAGGCTGAACGTTTTGGATAGTTTTTTTCTCTCTTTGAAAACAATGGCTTAGCAGTTGGATTGTGGATGAATGTTACACACCTTTTTCTTTCTTTTCTTTGTTGAAGATAATTTGTGGGTTCTGTTTGAGTTTGATAAGCACACAGCTATTGGCTTATTAGGATGGATTTAGCTTAACACTTTTTACTGAACATTTGTTTTATTTCCAGCACGTTCTATTTCTATCACAATAGCGCTGATTTGATGTTGGGGAGTGATGAGTCAATATTTTATTGAATTCACTTAGTTTATTGTGTTAGAATTAATCAGGGAATTGTGCTTAATGATCCGGTATTTTCCCGTTTTTCCTAATTATGCTTAATTTGACTGGAAATTCTAATTTTAATTAATTTGAATTTTCTGAGCTAATTATTTGCATTATTATTTTTAGGGAAAATTTTGGAAACACAATTTGGAGCATTTGGGGGCACCAAATAAATTCAAGACTCTCAAATTAGACATTTTAAATTTAGTTGTACTGTAATT
>NW_014543469.1:0-3803 GCF_000741045.1 Vigna radiata var. radiata | reverse complement strand
TTATTTGGATCCAACAAATTACAGGCTACCTCAATCACACCTTCACCATGTGCAAGTGCCATGGCCTGTACAGAGGGAAGTCCACCACCTCTTCCACTGACCCGTTTGGCAATTCTGCGAACAGCATTAATATCAGAAGACAATAGAGGGATGTTGTAGTTATCAACCCAATTGGTGGCTCCAATGACTGCAACACCCTTTGCTGATGTTACTTGAGAAGGGCCACTATCAGGTTTCAGTGGTAAAGAGTCTGATTTTAGTCCCCCAATCCACCGATTTTCGCTAGAATTTGGCTTAAAATAACCAAATACTCTTCTGATTGAATCAAGTGTCCTCCCCTCCTCATGAGCTGCTCCATATAGATAGGTGGGAACTGCAAAAACATATACAATTGGCAGTTCTATAGTCACCTTATCAGCATTACTTATCAAACTAATTCTATACAGATAAGGAAACATCTGAACAAAATGAAACTTGGTAGCTAAGAAGAATTAACCATGAATGCATGATTTTTCAGCAGCATAAAAACAGAATGGGGTTCAGGAAGTTTATTTCTGCACAAAACTAAAGAGGTTATTTGATTTTCCCATGTATAGAAATCTTGAAGATTAACTCAATACTAGAGTTGGTTATCCCAATATTCGGCACAGCCTGAAAAGCTGTAATGCTTATGCCACCAATTTAGTAAAGAAGTATCTTTGAGAAATGTTTGGATGTATAATGTGATAGCAGAAGTATAGAGCTGATAAGCTACCAGAACCCGGCACATGTCACTTTTGGGGTGTGGTGGACTTTTATGTATTTTGGGCAAAGGTTCTATATGCAAAAGTATAAGTGCTGGAGAGTTCTTAAATAGTCATTTAGACTCTACAACCTATCATGTAGTGCGTGAATCAATTGATTCATAGTTATTGTTTAATCAGTCTCTCAAGTTCGAGTCTTAGATATTATACTAGTGATATTATTTAAGGGAGAACTTTGACAGAATAGTCCTATACAGAAACATAGATTTGGCCTCTACCTCCATAGAAAGTTAGATACTATAAACCTATAACTGTTCTCATAATATTTTTATCTTAAGCATCTGCACATTACCTTGCCAGTAGTGTATACAAACTTCTGATTCAGCATAACACAAGTCAATCAATATTGAAGACTCTCAACACATACATTATATGCCACTAACCTTGAAGATTAGAACCCATATCCGTGGCTAAACACCTAGCAGTGGTAGCTGCTTGATCCAAGGAAGCATCAAGCAAGGGGTGAAAACAAATGTGGTCCACGACACCAAGTCGAGGATGAGTCCCAGAGTGCACATCAAAATCAATGGTGTCAAAAGCAGCCTTAACCATTGCTAACACAGCATCTGCCAGGTGAGATGGCCCTGAAACACCCATTTCAGAGACAAGGGTGTAACCAACTCTGTTGTAGGCCACATCCTCGAACTTGTTGATTATGGGAGCCAAAGGGAAAAGCGTGGAAGCTCGTTCTATTGATTCTAACGCAATTCTGTTCCTGCTCTCTGATATGTACACCTTGCAGCAACCCACAACGGATTTCAACATGTTTCTTCACAATCAACATTCATCACCACTTACTTGATGTGAGTGAAACAACAAAAATCTCTTACCTTTAGACATGTTCCCACAATCCATTTTCGACCACAATCCCAACAACAAAAACAAAACCTTATCTCGGATATTTTTTTTAAAACATGATTTACGACATCGAAGAGTAAAGACACGTAGAGAAGGTAATTCTGGTGGATATGTTAATCTCCAACACAGAAAATGCCAAAATCCGAGAGAATTACAAGATGGTACACCCAAATGGCATTCGATTGAGATTTAGTGTTCTACTAACCAAATGAGATAGATATCATGAAAGGGGGAAAAAAACAACGAACAACTGCAACAACAAAACCTTCGAATACCCGTTTTCAGTTCAAGACAGGGAACCGAACAAAGGAACCTCGATTTTCAGTTCAAGTATGTTTTCTTTTTTTTCAGAATATAGGAACTAGTGGTTGTGGGCTAATAATAATGTAGAAAATAGCCCAAACTGTTAAGTACTAATCGCACCCCAATGTACTCTAGATATGCTACTACAACGAATTAATTCCAAATCCAAGGATGAAAAGTTTAAATTATATTGATATCTACTTCATAGTAAATATTTCATTTGGAATGAAAATATAAGATTATTTTTATTTATTTCAGTAGAACTACATTAAAAAAACGTTGATAAAAACTATTGTTATGAAAGTAATGTTATACTCCATCTTTCCAATTGTTTTTGCATTTCCATAATCCTTTGCAAATGCCATATTTGCTCTAACTACGGATTTGACCTGAGTATACGTAAAGGGTAAATATTTTTCACACCTTTTCCGGTCGTGCAATTGGTTGAAGGAAAGGAAAAAAAAAATGGAAAAGAGATATAAGAAAATGAAGATTTAACCAATAATTTTTACACAGAGACGTAGAGATAGAATGCAGAGACAGTAAAATAATGTTGTTTTCACGTAATATTCTCACAACACATCTTGAAATTCCAAATACTTTTTATTTATTACAATGTATGACATTGTTTGATACAATATTTTTTTTAAAAAAAATTACATATAAATTCAATAAACATATCATCTACAATGTATTTGTCCAGCTCTATCTAAAGAGAGATGACTCTCAATAAAATAGGGAGGATCTTCAAAAAGTTTAACACCATCGTCAGAACACAATGATAATGCATGTTTGGCAAGACTATCCGCAGCTGAGTTCACTTCCCTAAACACATGATTCCAATAAATCTTATTAGCAGTCTTAGTCATCCGAATGATTGAAGAGATGACATTTTCACTTGTATCATCATAATTCTTTTCTTTAGCTAGTGTGGTGGTAATGGTCTCAATAGCAAATTTAGAATCACTCTCAACAATCAAGTTTTTGTACCCCTTCAATATGGCTGCTTTGATTCCAATCTTTATTGCCTCTAATTCAGCCATCAAAGCTGAGGAATTTTTCAAGCCACTAGAGAAACCAAAAACAAATTTCCCTTCAGAATTCCTCACAACTCCTCCTGCACCTCCTTTATTTCCATGGACAGTGAAGGCTCCATCACAGTTAATCTTCACAAATCCTTCAATAGGTGGTACCCACCATATTAATCTTGTAAGTCTTGAATTGTCTTCCTATCAAATGTTGCACAAGTTCATACAAATTAAAGTTAAAAAAAATGGCATATACATCATACTTTAGTAAAAAGGTAAATAATGTACCTTTTGCGTGCTAACACAAATTTCCTTTGAATTGGACCATGAATGTAAATTTCGACATTGGTCACCGTACCTACAGTTACCACTTATCCAGTATTTACATGTAGTTGATGACAAACCAATTTGAGCAAGAGTTCTTGGCAATGTCTTCTTATACAAAACACTTAGATTATATTTGTCGCATCCTCCGAGTAGTGAATATACAGGGCTTGGTCTTGTTTCATTTACACCGACGTGTTTCATCATTGTTACAACTTTAAGTGAATGACAAAAAGAACTAAGAGAAACAATTGATTTAAGAGAAATGCAATTTGAAGCTAGAAAAGAATTTCAAATCTTGTTTAGAAATGAGAGTAGAATGGGTTATAAATAAGATTGAATTTTGAGGAAGCATTTAAAGTTTTAAAATATCTTTCTTTTAATTTTAATTATTTTGATTGGATAATCTAGTTTAAAATAAAGTGAAATGATTCTTGATTTTATTTTTTAATTCGTGAAATGAAAAACAATAAAGAAAACTCTATTT
>NW_014543468.1:0-3791 GCF_000741045.1 Vigna radiata var. radiata | reverse complement strand
GGACCTGGTTTGGGGTTTGCAGAGAGTGCAACATTATTGATAGTAAAACAGAATACTAATAAATGTTATGTGAAGAGAAAAATAAATTTATAATTGGAGAGAGAAAAATAAATTTATAATTGGAGAGAGAAAAATAATTTATAATTGTAGAGACAGAAACGTCAGTTTATGATACTATTATGAGAAGAAAAGTATAATTAATTATTATTAGTAATTAATTAGGAAATAAATTAAATTACTTCTAAATAGGGAAGTAACGAGACTTTAATGATTAATTGAAATGATAAATAAATTATTATTAATTTTGGAATGGAATGATATTTATGTATTTATTTATTTGAAATACATTTATTTATTTGGAATGATACTCTTTTATTTGTTGGAGAGATGTTTATTTATTATTTATTTAATTGTAATTTACTGTTGGAGTGAAACCATGAAGGATTTAGTTTGAGTATATTAGAATTTTGAACGAGACGGTAGACAATGATGAATGACCAGTATTAGGTGGAGAGTGAGAANGTCTGTTGTACTTAGATATATGCGTTGGAACGAGTAAGTTTTAAGTGTACCTGAGGATGTAGTTGATGAGCACAAGAGTGAAAGATAGGTCCACTTTTTGTACCTAGTAAAGCCTGAGACTATCGATCGATCGAGATAGTAACTTCCTTTGGCCTTGTGTGCGAAAAGGGAGCGCTCGGGTATTGAGCCCTCCTTGTGTGGGGGTGATGGTGTTGCCTTGTCCTTGAGTGGCAGGAAACATGTTCCTTAGCCAGGTAGGCGGGACTACTCGGGCAGACTTGTAGGAGGGGCTACAGGGGACTTGTGGGGAGGCCACAAGTTTGAGGTAGGGTACAGGAGTGTGACTGATTCTTTTCACTATGGAGTTATGGTATTGTGGAGGCTCACGGCGTGATTCATGATGAATGATTCTTGATGAGGTTAGTTGTGATGGAGGTACGTGTAATGTTGATTCATGATGACGATGTGAGGGGAATTGATGACGTGGAGATTATAGTCATATTATAGTTAACGTCATGATATAGAAACAATTATGTGAGTATNGGTAACATTGTATATGAATGATACTATTATTAAGTTGTGATTTCTTATCTTGTACATATCTTTATTGATGTTGGTTTTGTTTATGGTAGCTTACCCATATTTGTTTGTGTTTGTGGTTGTCTTGCGATGATCGTATGACCTTGGTTATACGGGAGCAGGGGGTGTAGCAGATACTCCAGATGCATGATAGCGACGTGAGAGTGGGGGACAACCTTGATTTATTTACAGCTTTGAGTTATGAATTTCAGAAATAATGTAATTGGATTAATTTTTTTTATTTCTTGGTTATTTTATTATTTTTGGAATTTTGTAAGTGAATTATATTTTTTTGGTGAAGTTAGAACTTTAATTGAATTCCGCAAGATTTGAATGTCAAAATTTTTAATTGGCACTAATTTTCGTGTTAAGAGGAATGTAAGGCCCGAGAAAATTCTATCTTTTATTATGTTATTGTAATGTGATGTGTTGACTTGTTGGTATATATGTATGCTTAAGGGCAAAATGTCTTTTCCATTTTCATAATTGGGGTGCAGATATTATAAATAGGGATATAGGAAGTAAAGGCATATATTAAATAGAAAAATAAAAGATAAAGCAGTTGTGTTTTTAAAATAATGGTTGAAAGATTTTAGGAAAAGCAATTACCTTAAGTTTTATTTAAAAAGAAAGAAAAAGGTAAAAAGAACGTACGTTACTTTTGTGAAAAAAAAAAAGGAAAGAGAAAGCATTAGACAGAGAGACTGAAGGGAAGAAGAGTCTGTGGGTGAAAGCTTATTTTTTTATTTGCTAAGGTATGGGAAGCTTACTTTTCTTTATTGTATGATGTATGTGGAAACTTTCTTGAATATCTTTTATGATGTATGTAAAAACTTTCTTGAATATCTTCTATGATATATGTGGAAACTTTATTGAGTATCTTTTATGATTACGAAAAACTATTTTTGCATTTAAATGATAATTAATTTACTTGAATACTCAATATGGTGATTGAATATTTTGATATGGAAGGATGATGTTTAAAATTTTGATTGGTATTTTTTAATCATTGCATTGTTGATTTTTTTGTATTACGTTAGTGTCATCTTGAATTCAAGGAATTGAATTCTACCTAAGTGAATTATAAAAATTCACGTAATTAAACCTATAGGAATTCACGTGTTGAATTCTTTCCCTGAAGATATTAAAAGTTCCTTTTTTTTTTCTTCTTTAGGAATATACTAAAAGTAGGGTTTTCAAATAATTGCAATTAAGATAAAAATTAGGGTTTTACAGATTCTTTAATTAAGAGTTAATTGGTGTTAGGGTTAGTTTTTAAAACTAAATCCCTAATAAGTGACCAAGTCAATTGTTTCTAAGCCCAGATCTCTTTCTCTTTCCGTTTCCAATTGGGCTTGAATAAATGCAACCCAATTAAGGGCCCAACTCTCAATTTTTTTGGTAGGAGTCAGATTCTCAGGGGCTCATTTGGTTTTCTTTACTTTTCCTGAAACATACACATCAGAAGCGAAGCTTCTTTCCTTTCTCTTCTCCCTTTTCTTGCGAACAGCAGTGAGAATGCAGTGATGAGAGACGCGATAAGGTTGCGGCGGAGGCGCGACGATTGTGCGAGGACATGGTCATCCTGGCTTTTCTCGATTCTCTTCGTGTTGGCTCGCAGGAAGGCGCGGCTATTGCGCGGTGGAGGTGCAGGAAGGCGCGATGAAGGCTCCTGCGTTCCGCGAAGAGAGACTCTACGTGTTGCAATTAGGGTTTCGTTGGGGATTTTGGAGTTTTCCTGTTCTCATCTTCGATTCTGATTTTGGGGATTTCTAGGAATTCTTTTGATTTGAGATATAAGGTTGATTCGCATTGAGTTAGGGATTTGTGTTTTGTTTCGGTGTATTGGGATAGAGTTTCTGGTTCATTTTGGCTTAGATTTCTCGTCGTGATTTTTAGGGCAGCAGCAACCGTTACGCGGTGGTTGGCAACGAAGTCGTGATGGCTGCAGCTAGGTTGGCGGCGGCAAGCACTGTTGGTGGTGGCAAGCTAGGGTTTTGGTTTGGACTGGCAATTTTTGGATTCGATTAACAGTTTGGGCCGCAGGCCCAATGAGCAAAAACTTAACATTTAACCATAATAATCAGAATTGCCAGGGACGTGTGCAAAATTCATAACTTTAATTACTAAAATTAAAGTGTAAAGGAAGAGATGGTGTTATTATTTTATAATATTAATTCTTATAATTATAAGAGGAAAATTGTTATTATTTAATTAGTAATTAATTGTAATCAAATTAATTTATTGGAAAGAGAAATTAATTTGATTTGAAAAGGAAGGTAATTAAAGATGAATTGTTAATCAAAATAATTTAAAATAATTATTTTGGAATTAGTTAATTAATTTACTTTCAAAAATAGAAGTAGTGAGATTTTAATGATTAATTAAGTTAATAATGAGTTATTATTTTGAATTGAGTTGTGACTCTTAAATTATTATAGAAATCTATATTGTTTTCACATAAGACTTTATATTGATGTGTAAGTGATGAAAAATAAGGTGTGAATAGTATTTAGTTTGATTATGGATTATATTTGGTTGACTTTATTAGTATTATACAATTGAGGAGAGAGACTTGTTTATCCTGTACCTAGTAAATCCTGAATTATGAATTATCTACTGTACGACTGTAAACCTGTATGGGGAAGCTACAGGCAGTATGATTGTGAACCTGTATGGGGAAGCTACAG
>NW_014543467.1:0-3655 GCF_000741045.1 Vigna radiata var. radiata | reverse complement strand
AAAACGAATCAAAACGACAATGGATGAATCTCAGATGATCGTGGCAACAAGACCACTCACGTCCCCTGTCATGTAGAGGAGTACCAGTGATAAGGATCGTGGCAACAAAACCACTCACGTCAGGAGGAGTACCAGTAAAACGAATCAAAACGACAATGGATGAATCTCATATGATCGTGGCAACAAGACCACTCACATCCCCTGTTATGTAGAGGAGTACCAGTGATAAAGATAGTGGCAACAAGACCACTCTCGCCAAAAGGAGTACCAGTGATAAGCAACTTGTTCTTGGAGATAAATTCCTACGAGATTACCATAAAAACAGGTGTCTCAACACATATTTAAGCATTGAAAGAAGTAATTAAAAACAATGACAATCATTACATTCTTAATGTGTTAAACAAAGATGAAATTTCAATATATGCAAGACAAAACAATATAATGTGCCAAACAAAATTGAAAAAAAAAAAGCAATTCCTAATCAAAAGTTAACCATCAACATATATACCTAAAAATTGAAAAAGGAGCATGACAAAAACTTCTGTATCCATCAACAACACAACTGGTTCAACATCATACACACTTATAATAATGGAAGGTTCAACATCATAAACACTTATAATAATAAAAAGAAAATATAATCATCATCACAGTTGACAGCAACTCATAACAATCCCAATAACAAAGATGAAGAAAAAGGGCAAGAGCAACCATAAATTAATGTCCATATTCCAAACCTAGGACGTCAATAGTCATCATGGAGACAATATAGCACGCCAGTGACATCATTGTGTCACTTTGATATCATTCCATCAAAGTCGCTCTCCCACCAGAGTGGATTGGTATGATTGCACTTCTCGAGTGGTTTAGGATTCACTAATTACGGACTACATCGGGCATTTATCTCATGAGGCTAGAATAGAGATGGAGGAGGCATACAGGGAATGGAGCTCTCAATTTTTTTGCCGGGAGGCTTAACACAGGCAAAAACGATGAAAGCAAAAGATGACATTAACGAAAATAAAGTAATCATTCTGATTGACAGTGGCACAAGCCACAGTTTCATTAATAAAGAATTGGTTCAGGCACTGAGATTGGAAACACGGACAATAAACCTTACATGGTTAGTCTGGAGATGGGTGGAAAAAGGAGGCTAGTGGATGCTGTGAAAGGAGATAGATACGCATAAGAGAGGTGGAGATCACGACCAATTTGCACGTGTTTAAAGTAGGAGAGGATGTGATTACGGAAATCGAGTGGCTGCCCACTTTAGGAGAGGTAACTATAGATTGGGGAAAGCTAACTATGAAGTTCAGCCAGGAGGGAAAGGAGGTAACTATAAAAGGGGACCCAATCTTGGCCTAATATTTGCATAAGCTTTGCAAAAAATAAAGGTGGATGTATGTATGTATGATGGTTTGGGAGCTGGGAGAATAGGAGAGGGTGAATACATACCGCAAGAAACTGAAATCACCGAAAAACTGAAGCAATTTGCAAGGATATTTAAGAAGCTTAAAGGTTACCTCCCGAGAGAACGAAGACACATCAAATAACCATAAAGAAAGAAATGGAACCAGTAAACGTGAGGCCCTACAGGTACTGCCATGTGTTGAAAAATGAGATAGAGAAACAAGTGCCAGACAAGAGAAATACGGGCCAGTACAGTCCATATTCCAGCCCAGTAATCTTGCTGAAGAAAAAGGATGGATCTTGGAGGTTTTGCATGGAATACCGAGCTTTAAACAGGGACACGGTTCCTGATAAGTTTCCAATCCCAGTCATAGAAGAATTGTTGGATGACCTATGAGGAGCAAGGTTCTTTTCTAAGATTGATCTCAAGGCTAGTNTCATCAAATAAGAATGGAGGAGAGGGTTTAGGGATTAGGGTTCTTTTCTAAGATTGCGTATTTAGGCCATTTGAAGGGTGCAAATGGACCCAGGGAAACACCAAGGAATGTGAAAGTGTTAAGGGGATTCCTTGGGTTAATAGGGTATTACCGTCGTTTCGTCAAAGATTATGGAAAAGTGACGAAATCGTTGACTGAATTATTGAAGAAAGGGAAGTATAAGTGGAATGAGAAGGCAGAAGATGCCTGCGATTAAATTAGACTCCATTGACAATCTTCTATGCTTGTGCGGTTGCATCCAAAATTAGCAATTCAGTATAATGGACCCTTCAAGGTAATTCAGCAAATTGGAAAGGTTGCTTATCGCCTACAGACAATCAGGATACATCCTATATTTCAAGTTTCCCAATTAAAGAAGGTGGTGGGGGAAAAGAGGATACAAAAGGAGCTATCAACTGAGTTAGCAGAAGGACCCAGTTATTGGCCAGTGAAGATTCTAGAGAAGAAAATCAGGCAACAGGGACAAGAAATTGTGCAGTAAGTATTGGTGGATTGAAATGACGGAAGAAGAGATGGAGCTACGTAAGAAGATGTGGAAACTATACAGGATCAATATCCTGAATTCAACCTTGAAGACAAAGTTGTTGAAGGAAAAAGAAGGGGGTAAGATGGAGCTACTTGGGAAGAAGAAGTCACTGTCCGGAAACAATATCCGGATTTCAACCTTAGGGACAAGGTTGGACTTCGAGCAGAGGACAATGATGGGAATGAAAATAAATGGAAAGTTTACGAAAGAAGGAAGGGAGACAATCAACAATAACTGACTAACTGTCTATTACAGTTAGTATTCTTATGTGTGGTGACCTATTACTAACTCTACACACGGGGCTATGTGGTTTGTGACATCAATTGATGACTGTACTATTGTGACATGGTTATCTTTTGAAGAATAAATATAAGGTTTGTTGAATATTTGTCTATTTCCTCCCTCTTTTTAAAATCAATATGGAAAGTTTATTAAGAGTGTTCGATCTAATGATGATACAAAATATGTCAATCTAATGACATTATTCACGAGCTAACTGGTGTTAATCTTTCAACAAAATGTGTTTTTGTGGTTTTTAAAAAGCTTCTCTTCAATCATTCAAGAGTTATGTAAGCGCAGCATAACAAGAATGGTGACAGCAGTAACAATACATACCCGAGACTAATTGTTGAGCAGAATTTGAGCAGAATTTGGACGCCACTGTTGAGCTAATGCTTGCACAATTGCATCATCCTCAACCTTTTACAGAAAGGTAACAAAAATTACTAAGATGAATGAATTTCCCATAACAATATATTTAAGCCATGTAAAATATTTCTGAAAACCTTTAAAGAAGCAAGCTCTTTCAATCCCATTTCAACTTTCCTTCTCCAGTAAGATCATTTAAGTCAGTAACAAGTTTGCTTGCATCATCACCTCTTTAAAATCATAACAATCATCTCTGGAATTCACGTAATGAAAATCATCACTGTAAAGAAAATATATAACATAGAGCATACATTTTCCCTACTAATATGAACTGTACAGTACAAATCTTTATTTCATGCCTTTTTCCCAGCATTAGTCCTTTGCCTTTTGTCCAGCAGAAACAACGACCTCAAATGGAAGAGGGGCTAAGGATGACTAAAGTTCATACTTCGAAACTGCAACATCTGCACAGATGCCTATAACCATGGAAGAAGTTACACTACATGGAATTATTCACTTATTTTGATCAGCTGAATTCAAACTTGATATATAGACAAAGTATAGTTCTATATGC
>NW_014543466.1:0-3865 GCF_000741045.1 Vigna radiata var. radiata | reverse complement strand
AGCAAAAATACCAAGGGTCCACAAGAGTCAAGCGTGCTCAACTACAAGCTCTGCGTCGTGAATTCGAACTCTTAGGAATGAAGGAGGGTGAGAAGGTGGACACCTATTTGGGAAGAACGCTCAGCATTGTTAATAAGATGAAATCCAATGGTGAAGTGATTAATACAAGCATGGTGGTTAGCAAAATTCTGAGATCGTTAACCCCAAAGTTTAACTACGTTGTGTGTTCAATTGAGGAATCTAATGATTTGAATACCCTNAGCCTTGATGAGCTTCATGGCAGCCTACTAGTTCATGAGCAAAGGATGCAAGACAGTCATCCAGATGAACAAGTGTTAAAAGTCAGTCAAGAAGAGAGACCAGTAGTGGGTCGTGGTCGCGGTAGAGGTCGCGGTAGAGGTCGCGGACGTGGTATGGGACGTGGAAGATATGTGCAAAATAAAGCACACATCGAGTGCTTTTACTGTCATAAGTTAGGGCACTGTCGGTATGAATGCCCTGAATTGGAAAAGAAGGCTCATTACGCATCATTTGGAGAAGGAGAGACAGAAGAAGAAATTCTATTGGTTGCATATGAGGAAACACAAATTGTACAAAAGGAGGATTGGTTTCTAGACTCAGGTTGCAGTAATCACATGACCGGGAATAAGCTATGGTTCACGAAAATACAGGAAGAAGGACTTAATAGAACGGTAAAGCTCGGCAATGATTCGACTCTAGCTGTCACTGCAAAAGGGAGTGTTCGAATTGAAGTTAATGGCACTTTTCATATTATATCAGACGTTTATTATGTACCAGGACTTAAGACAAATCTCATAAGCCTAGGACAACTACAAGAGAAGGGTTTCTCTGTCCTGATTCAAAACAGCATGTGCAAGGTTTTCCATCCAGAAAAGGGACTCCTTATACAGACCAATATGAAGGGAAATCGTNTGTTTTATCTATNTGCTTCACTCCAGTCCTGCTGCCTTCAAACTGTGGAAATTTCAGAAGCAGAAACTCACTTATGGCATCGGCGATTCGGACATCTAAATTTCAAAAGTCTTGGTACATTAGCTAGCAAACAGATGGTGATAGGATTACCATTTCTAAAACCACCCAAAGACATTTGCAGTGCCTGTTTGGTAGGCAAACAACATAGAGATACGTTGCCAAAGCAAAGCACATGGCGAGCCTTCACAAAGCTTCAATTAATTCATGCAGATATTTGTGGCCCTATATATTACACCATCCTCTCACAGTAACAAAAGGTATATTCTAAGCTTTATTGATGATTATTCACGTAAGGCTTGGATTTATTTCCTGCATGAGAAATCTAAAGCACTCACAGCCTTCAAGAGCTTCAAAGCAAATGTTGAGAAGGAATCTGGTGCCTTTATTACTTGCCTTAGAACTGATAGAGGGGGAGAATTCACTTCCAAGGAATTTTNAGATTTCTGCACTCAACAAGGTATATCTAGGCAATTGACAACTGCTTACACCCCGCAACAAAACGTGTTGTTGAACGGAAAAACCGCACCATCATGAATGTTGTGCGTACGGTTTTGCATGAAAAACAGGTTCCTAAACAGTTTTGGCCTGAAGCAGTACGCTGGTGTGTCCATGTTCAGAACAGAAGTCCTACAACTGCAGCTNTAAATCATCAAACACCAGAAGAGATGTGGAGTGGTTCAAAACCGAGGGTGGATTATTTTCGAACGTTTGGTTGCATTGCCCATGCTCACGTTCCAGATCATACTAGAAGAAAGCTGGATGATAAAAGTCAGAAATGTATTTTCTTGGGGGTAAGTGATGAATCCAAAGCTTATAAATTATTTAATCNTGTTACAAAGAAGGTTATAGTGAGCAGGGATGTTGTATTTGAAGAAGAGAAAAACTGGAATTGGCAAGATGACTCTGAGAAAAATAAAACAGAAGCTCTTGACTGGGAAGACACAGCCATTGCAACAGACAAACGCTCTTCACAGGAACGCTCTGAACCTGCTTCACAGGAACGCTCTGAACCTGCTTCACAGGAACTTACAATTAATGATGGTGCAGATCCTGTTATAACAGAATCAAGCTCTGAAGATGTTGATACTCCAATGGCAGGGAGGGCAACCAGAATTCGAAGAACTCCCAATTGGATGACAGATTATGAAACTAATTTGGTAATGGAAGAAAGTGATGAATTNTTGGCAATGATGCTGGCAGAATCTGCAGATCCCCAGTCCTTTGAAGAAGCATGGACGAGTCAACAATGGAGAGAAGCAATGAAGGCTGAAATGGAGGCCATTGAGAAAAACAATACATGGCAGCTTGTAGATCCACCANCAGGATCTACACCCATAGGTCTTAAATGGGTTTACAAGACCAAATTTAATGAAAATGGTCATGTAGAAAAATATAAAGCCAGATTGGTAGTTAAAGGTTATGCTCAAAAGTATGGAAAAGATTATACAGAGGTATTTGCACCTGTAGCTAGACTCGATACAGTGAGAATTTTGATAGCATTGGCTGCACAAAATGCATGGGAAGTATTTCAGCTTGATGTAAAAAGTGCGTTCTTGCATGGTGATCTTAAAGAAGAGGTATATGTTCAACAGCCAGCAGGTTTCATTCAAAAGGGTCGAGAAACTCAAGTTTACCGGTTGCAGAAAGCTTTATATGGACTTAAGCAGGCACCACGAGCTTGGTATAGCAAAATTGAAGCCTACTTTGCCAAAGAAAAGTTTAATCGATGTTCNAGTGAACACACATTGTTCACCAAACAAGTTCAGGGTAATATTTTAATTATCAGTCTTTATGNTGATGATTTGCTATTTACTGGAAACAGTAAACATATGTGTGAAGAGTTTAAAAGTTCAATGAAGCTAGAATTTGATATGACTGATCTTGGAAAAATGAAGTATTTTCTCGGAATAGAAGTCATACAAAGAAAGGTAGGAATTTTCATTTGTCAAAGAAGATATGCACGAGAGATATTAGCTCGATTCAATATGACAGAGAGCAATCCAGTAAGAAATCCTATTGTACCAGGAACAACATTGTCTAGAGATGAGAAAGGAGTCCCAATAGATGCCACAAAGTTTAAGCAAGCAATTGGTAGTCTTATGTATCTCACAGTCACTCGACCTGATTTGATGTATGGGGTAAGTTTAATAAGCAGGTACATGGCAAATCCAAAGGAATCACATTTGGCAGCGATCAAACGGATCCTAAGATATCTTAAAGGCACAATTGAGTATGGAATTTTTTATCAACAGAGTGGAAGAACTGGTCTTGTTGCCTACAATGACAGTAATTATGCAGGTGACTTGGATGATCGAAAAAGTACTTCTGGTTCAGTTTTTTTAATGGGTACAGGAGNTGTCTCTTGGGCATCGAAGAAACAACCTGTGGTGAGCTTATCTACAACTGAAGCTGAGTATATTGCAGCGGCATTTTGTGCATGTCAATGTATTTGGCTTTGCAGAATTTTAGAACATCTCGGTTCAAAAGAAGAAGGTGCAACAGAAATTCTATGTGATAACAGCTCTACTNTTCAATTATCCAAAAATCCCGTCTTTCATGGAAGAAGTAAACACATTGCAGTAAGATTTCATTTTCTTAGAGATTTGGTTAAAGATGAAGTTATTTGTCTTAGTTATTGTTGCTCTGAAGAACAATTGGCTGATATAATGACCAAAGCATTGAAGCTTGAACAATTTGAGAGTCTACGTCGAATGCTTGGAGTTGTGGACATAAGAGAAATAAGCTAAATGTGACAACATATAGCTTAAGGNAGGGAATGTTGGTTATTTTAAATTGTTAATGTTTTAAAATAAATCTCCTATTTATTAGGGAGAATAAGTCATTAGTCAGTTAGCATATTTTATTCCTAGAT
>NW_014543465.1:0-3832 GCF_000741045.1 Vigna radiata var. radiata | reverse complement strand
AATTTGGAATCCCATGAAGCCGTACTACCTCCTTAACAAATATTTCAGCCAGAACCTTTGCAGTATAAGGATGTTAAGGGCTACAAAATGGCAGTATTTTGATAGACGATCAACAACCACCAATATGGCTTCGAAACCTCTAGATCTTGGCNGTCCCGTAATGAAGTCAATACTTAGATCCTCCCAAATTCTTTTTNNNATTGGTAGTGGTTGTAATAAACCACTAGGAGCTGTTGTAATATATTTTTGCCTTTGACATGTATCACAAGCNTGGACAAACTGTTGGACATCCTTTTTCATCCCTTTCCAATACAAGTTGGCAGCTAGTCTCCTATATGTACGATAGAAACCTGAATGACCGCCTTGGGGAGTAGCATGAAATTCTTCCAAGAACTTAGGAATCCATGCTGATTTTTCTGGAACAATAAGGCGATTGTTATAGTATAATACTCCTTCCTTGTATTCGTAACCCGCATGAACATGCCCACCCTGTCTAGCCTTCACCTCTTCAATTATNTTTTTTAATTTTTCATCTTCATGCACTTCGGCATTGAGTTCTTGCCAATCTAACCAGATTGGAAAATACACCATATTGTTTATTTCCATTTCTTCTCTGCTGCGAGACAGTGCATCAGCCCCTTGATTCTCCTTACCAGGTTTGTAAACAATCTCAAAATTATATCCTAACAACTTTGCCAACCAGTTTTGCTGAGCCCCAGTAGTTATACGTTGCTGCATTAATTGTTTCAAACTCTTTTGATCCGAGAAAACAGTAAATTTTCGACCCAATAGGTAAGGTCGCCAATGCTGTATTGCCAAAGCTACTGCCATCAGCTCTCTCTCATATGCAGATTTAGTCAAATTACGAGGGCTCAAAGCCTTGCTATAATAGGCTATTGGCCTCTTTCCTTGCATCAAGATGGCCCCAATTCCTATTCCTGACGCATCGCACTCGAGGACAAATTCCTCATCGAAGTTTGGGAGTTGCAATACAGGTGCAGTGGTGATCCTTCGTTTAAGTTCTTCAAAGGCTTCTTGAGCCTTCCCATTCCAACCAAAACCATCCTTTTTTGTTAACTCTGTGAGGGGTTTGGCAACTTTACCATAATCCTTAATGAACTTACGGTAATAGCCTGTAAGACCCAGAAAACCACGAACCCCTTTCACATTCTTAGGAGTAGGCCACTCCATCACGCTACTAATCTTGGCCGGGTCAACCTCAACTCCTTTTATTGAGATAATGTGTCCCAAATATTCAACACTTTCTTGGCCAAACCTGCATTTTTCCTTGTTTGCAAATAACTGGTTTTTTCTCAACACTCCCAACACCTTTTCCAGCAATTGCAAATGTTCTTCCCAACTACTACTGTATACAAGAATATCATCAAAAAACACCAATACTCCTTGGCGTAACAAAGTACGAAAGACTTCATTCATGAGTGCTTGAAAGGTTGAGGGTGCATTCATCAATCCAAAGGGCATCACCAAATATTCGTAATGACCCTCATGGGTTCTGAATGCAGTTTTTGGTATATCTTCCTCCCGCATCCTGACTTGATGATAACCCGAACGAAGATCAAGTTTAGAGAAAAACCTGGCACCATGCAACTCATCCAACAATTCCTCTATTACCGGTATGGGAAATTTATCCGGAATAGTGGCTTTATTAAGAGCTCTATAATCAACACACATACGCCACTTGTTGTTTTTCTTTTTCACCAAAATTACGGGACTGGAATAAGCACTCTGGCTGTGCCGCACATAACCCACCTCCATCAATTCTAGCACTTGTTTCTCAATTTCATTTTTCTGGTGGTAAGCATAACGATAGGGTCTCACATTAATAGGTTCCTGTCCTGGTTTAAGATTGATCCGATGCTCCTTCACACGTACAGGCGGCAACCCTTTTGGTTCCTCAAACACCTCATTAAAATGCTGCAACATGTTATCAAGGACGCTCTTCCGCTCTGGGTTCAGGCCATCATCCTCCGCTTTTCCTTCATCTTCCAATAAATCACAAACCGACATTATCAAAGAATTCCCATGAGGAATCCCTCTCAANAACCTTTCACCTTGTTTGGTTTGTACTTTCATGATCTGCTTCTTCCAGTCCACCGTGGTTTCTCCTAAAGTCATTAACCACGACATTCCTAATATGATATCCATATCCTCCAAGTCAAAAAGAAATGCATCAATTTCAAANTCACCCTCATCAAACCTCACCTTGATACCTCTACAAACCCCTTGAATTTCTGATNTGTGTCCGTCTCCCATTAAAACCTTCTTTTGTTTTGTTCTTTCCCACTTCCAGCCCAAAGCTTCCACAAGTCTTCTAGAAATAAAATTATGAGTAGCTCCACTATCTATTAAAAATAGCATCGGAATCTCCCCAATCATTCCTCGTAACTTCATTGTTCTTGGTTGATCGCCATTGTCGCTCGCGATCGTACAGANATTCAACGCCGTGCACGGAGCCACCACCTCGTATTCCTCGTCATCGTTGTCGCCTTCTTCTTCCCCATTGTCACATGCAACTTGGATCTCTTCATTAATCATGATGACACGAAGCTGCTTAACTGGGCACCNATGGAGAGGTCCGAATATGCCACCGCACTTGTAACACAGACCCTTTTGTTTCCGGTCCAAGAGATCCTGATAGGTGAGATGATTTGCTCCTCTATCTTTCGGTNCCGTTCTACTTTGCCCACCCCAATCTTTTTTTTCACCTGGGCCTGGACCATTTCCTCCCCAATTGCCCCCATTCTGTCTTGGGCCAGTTTTGCCCAACACACTAAATACAGGTCGGTTTCCCATTTGGGTTTTACCTTCACCACGTGTCTCACTTCTTCCCTGCCACATTTTGCTTCTTCCTGACAGCTCCACATCAATGNCACGCGCCACATTCATCATGCGCCCCCTGGAAAAAGGGTTTGCAACGTGTAAGCTTCTCATTCTGGCACGAATGTCGTCCTTTAACCCCTGAGTAAAATATGAAAACAGTTGTTCATCATGCATTCGTGGTACTTGAGTAATCAAGTATTCGAAATTTCGAATATAATCCTCCACACTTCCTGTTTGTTTCAAAGAAACCAATTGATCATAAACACTTCCTTCCCCCATTCCTCCATATCTCTCCAGCAACTCCCTTTTTAAATCTTCCCATGTTAATTCTTCATATTCATTCAACAGAGACTGAAAAAAATGTATCGTGCTTCCTTCCATACATAGATGGGCAAGATTTACACGAACGGCTTCTCGTGTCTCTTGGACATTAAAATAAACCTCTGCCCTGGCAATCCACCCTGCGGGATCTTCACCATGGAATGACGGCAACTCGATTTTCTTCATCGATTGGCGAAACTCCAATAGATCATCTCCATCAAGCGGTTTCATACTCGGAAANGCCTTCGGTATAGTCTTTANCGAATTCGTTTTCTTCGGTCCTACAGACCCCTGTCCTTCGTCCTCCTCCTCTTTCCCCTTTGTAAATTCTGACATTAGATTCAGCAACTTTGATTGATTCTCAGCTGCTTCCTTACGTAATATTGCAATCTGCTCCGCGGCGTTCTTACGAACATTTTCCAAATGGGTTTGGTTCTGCAACGATTGTGCAACTAACTCCTCAACAACTGCCTTGAGCTTAGTCANCTCTCCCNCAACAAACCCTACCTTCGTCTCATCATTCTCCTCAGCTGCTGGCTCCCCTTGGGTGGTATTGTTCTTCTTCGGTGGCATAGTTTGCGAGTATCCGGCAGGTCGGACCAATGATAAGGATTAAAAGCACAGAAAGAAATCAAATGAAGACTGAATATGAGTGTATTTTATTCTCTGC
>NW_014543464.1:0-3847 GCF_000741045.1 Vigna radiata var. radiata | reverse complement strand
GGGGGATAGACCTCCCCTTCCTTTGTCCATGCTCCCCGTTGGAGAATTAGAACAGGAGATTCAATATTTTCGCCCGATAAATTCAGAAAACTTAACTTTAATGTTACTCTAAGGTACTTTAGGGTTAGGTACACCTCCTTTCACAAACCCTACGTAAATCAAAGGCTAAAAAGCGAGACCACGTTTCTCCACAGCGGTGTTTCAAAATCTCTGCTCCTAGTTTATTTTTTGTAAGAGGAATAAGTCAACGTTATAGCTTAAAATGTACACAACGCACTAATGCAGAAACGAACTAACGTGTATTGTACTAACGGAGAAAAAAAATGAAAGAAGTTATCAAGAAATTACGTTGACTAGTTTTCCAAGAAAATAATAAATACGACTGAAAGCTTACAACGTCGAAAACGGAGATACGTGGAATTGCACTTCCAGCCATCGATATACAAGTGAAGGAGTAAATTTGTAAATGCGACTGCGTCTTACCTCGCTAATTACCAAAACAGTATGGTGCAAAAAAAAATATTGAAACAAATTTCAATTTATTGCAATAAAATTACGATCTATGTATATCATGAATCTTTTTCCATGAATATTTTTTCATAATCTGGTCAATAAATGCCGATTTTAAAGATCCATGAAATGAGCGTCATGTGTAAAAGAGAATAGATGAATTTTGAAGGAAGCTTAATTTTGAAAATTTGACACTCACGGCTCTTTTTGCTATCACGGCAGCAAATACCGGCCCGGTTTATTATGTTCGATACATTTCCCAGGCTTAATTTGCATCAACAACAAGCCGAGTCACCGAATTCGCCGATCATGTGGGTGCACCGTGACACACTCTGGCTTGATACTGCGTAAATGGATAAAAATTTCAAATTTGTACAATCCCATTACATGATAGACGTTTACTTCCGAATTCTCGGGAAATTTTATTTTTTAGACTCCCCGAGTCAAATGGATGGATTTTTAGCACCGCATCTACTCTGCGGTGCTAGAATTTATCAACAGAGAACCAATCTAGAGGGGCTCTCCTACTTCCGCATTATGCAAAAAACGCCAAATGACCCTTCGGACGTTGGCATATCTCCTCCAACAAAAACAAAAATTTCTGGGAAAATTGTAAATATATCACTTTAAATTTTTTAGATAATGATGTTCACAAATTAATCTAAGAAAATGTCAAAATTTCGGGGGAAAATATACATAACTACCTTTTGACTTTTTTGCATTTCTGAGCAACAAAAAGGAGCTTATAAAGTTGTGGTGGTGAGAAGAACGTCTCTCATTGACTTTCTCCTCATGACGTCATAAAAGGTGACGACCCATGGTTTCAACGACCGTGAATATCCGTGCATCATGGCTGCCGTAAGACCGGCATGTACATATATAAACAATCGCAGGTGAAAGGATTGCGCCGGTCAATGATCCTTTTGGTGTCACGAAATCTGTTGCCACGATGTTTTTCCGTTTATAATGGAGATAATCTTTCAGCAACTTTGGAAGTCGTTTTCCTACCTAAAATTCGATGAAATGAAATAGGGTAAAAATGAGTTTCCTCATTTTTTAGGCACTTTAAGAAAATCAATTTTAAAAAATGTGCAACAGCCCCATTATATTTTCGTACCTAAAATATGAACTTGTTAATTTCAAAGTTCTTCTCAATTCACTGTTTCATTGATTTGCAGTTGGTAAATACTTAGCTCGCTACAAGTATCTTCTTTTATGAGAAGATGAAAAATGTCTCGTGGCCTCTGATCCAACTTCCCAGCTATTACTATTAATAAACTTACTTTCAAATTGTGTAGGACAGTAAGAAAGTAATAAAGCGTTTCATTTATTTTAGACTGATATCTTGAATGAATTGATTCGACAGTACACAGGCGCCAGTGCAGAGAAAACGACCGTTGGAATACGAACCAAAAGAACCTTAGCAAAGGATGAAGAAATAACAGTTTTTTATGGGGAGGATTACTTTGGTGATGAAAATAAAGAGTGTGAATGTCCAGCGTGTGAACGGTGAGTAGTCTTTATGTATCATTATTGATGAGGCAAAATGGACCAGTCCACAAGGTACAAATTTAAGCAATCTAATCCATGTTCCTTAACCAAAATTTTACGTGAAACACAATTCGCGCAACGAAAAATGACTAAAATTATCTCCTAACCAAGGTATTTAATATTTTTTGTGCGTAAATTCAAATCTGCTGTTTATGATAAAACAAAAGTCCAACAGCGTCAAATCTCACACTATACATTATCCTGACTCTCTATACATACGCATGAGTCGCTTTTATAGCGCTCTCTGGAGCTCTGCGACGCCTAATGGCCACAAAACTCCGTCTTTCCACAATCGATCCCACAACCCCGACTTTCTGTGGTGCAAAAATAAGGGCATCCTCAATCTCAGTGTTTTGACTCAACCTGAGTACGTTATCAAGACTCTGAAAAGCGCAAGGCGGGGAAGGAGCATTGCTCAAAACTGTGGGAGCACGGCGCGATCTGATCGAAGTAGACTACTGGTTTTCTTGTGAGCTAGGAATTCAAATTTCCTCCAACCAATGTGAAATTAAAACGTCAACACCTCCAGCTAGGAATTGATTTCAGTGGTAATTTTAGTTGTGCGAATCGTGTGATAGGTAGGTAAATGAAATTCTAATTAAGAAACATGTATTAGAATGCTGAAATTTGTACCTTGTCTACTGGTTCATTTAGACAACACGATCAAAATCGTGATCGATGAAAATGTAAATGCTTGAACCTGCTTGCTTCTGCAAAAATTACAATTATAAAAAGTTTGATCCCGAGAGTCAGTGTAGCTTCTTTGGCAATCAACCTCTGCAATATTTGAGTAAAAAATAATTGATTTCATTTTACATGAACCTCCATACAATTCCAGAGGGTACTTGGAGTCTGCACAAGTATTTGAGATTGCAATTATGTAAATCTCCTTCGAAAATACGCTCATAATATAGGTACTTTGCTCAGAAATCCAAAATTGATTTTTATTTTTTTCTCTGCGTTTCATGGCATAAGTACTGAGTAAATGGGAGAGGCTTCTATCCATTTCACGATGAAAGGAGTGGTTGCGATTTGGGCCGAAATCGGCCCCTCCACGGATTCGGAAAATTTTTGGAGTGCGTATTTTACAGAAGTAGTCGGGTGTCGCCATTACTCACATTTTTGGCTCCTAAACTGGGGCCTAAACATGGCTTTGGATCCCAAAGCAGTTGATGATTCGCGTTTTTCGCGGTTCTACCTCCAATTTTGACCTGGGCCCGTGGGCGCCGGGCCACGAGATCCAAATCGACGGTGTAAGTCGGCAATCACATAACTCGGTTTGCAACGTCGCAGACTTCCTGTCATACTTTATTTTTCAAAAGGAAAACAAATCAACAGAAATTCTTTAAAACTGCCATGATTTTTCTTCACTGTGCGAAGAAAATTCTGCAAAAACTTCAAGGAGTGATGTCAATTTGTTCTCCTTTAAAAAAATAACATAGAGGCGGAGCTTTTCAGACACCGCAAACGAGTTATGTGATTGCCGACTTACACCGTCGAAATATGTTGTGAGGGTTTTTTAAAGACATAATATAAGAGAATGTGATCAGCCGTCACCTTCTGGCTCAGTTCAAAATCAAACTTTTCTAACTCTTTAGCCGAAATTGGCTAAAAATCTGTGTTTTCCGCGGTTCTCCCTCAAATTTCGACCCGGGCCCATGGGCGACGGATCGTGAGCTCCGAATATGCGATGAGGAACACAAAGACGTAATATATTTGAACTAGTCGTGATTAGCTCGCTTTGCGAGCTGACACGTCTAGCCGGGGAGTGCCCCTGGACCCCAGT
>NW_014543463.1:0-3850 GCF_000741045.1 Vigna radiata var. radiata | reverse complement strand
CTTTAACTTTCTAGCATCCCTCAATAGATGCTATCCAGTGGCATTCATCAGTAAATGTTGTCAGTGACATCCATCAGTAGATGTCTAACCATATAACATCCATCAGTAGATGCTAATCTTTCTTATCTACATTGGCTTCCATCAGGAGATGCCAAATCACCTAACATCCATCAGTAGATGTTGTAGAAGCATCCATCAGTAGATGCTATCATCATTACCATCAGAAGCAGCATTTAACCTAAAAAAATAAAATAAAATAAAATCAAATAAAATAAAAGAAAAGAAAAAGAAAATTAAAAAATGGGGTTAGAAACTGGGTTGCCTCCCAGCAAGCGCTTCTTTAACGTCATTAGCTTGACTCGATAAAGCCCAAACACCCATCAGTAGGTGTTGATATTTTATATCGACGTTCTTCCTTCCTTCATGACACCAACAAAATCTCAGAAATTTCCTTTGTCACCAACTTTAAGGATCCTTAATCTCAAGAGCTTTGTTTGCTTTAATAGTCTTGACATCCCATAACCTAATTTTGAATTTCATTAATGTGCCAGGTTAGGGTTCGTCACTTTTCACATCATGGTGTTGGTGAACCAATTCTACTTCCTTATCTGCCTCCTGATGATCTTATGCTCCTAGTACCAAAAAATTTATCCTGCATACACTAAATAACACTGCACTAGAGCACAGAATTAGCCCAAAAAAAATAAAAGCAGTAAAAGATATTTTTTTTTATTTTAATTTGTTTTTTTTATAAAAGATAAAGATAGAATGATAAAAAAAATAAAAAGATAAAAAAATAAATAAATAGAAAGATAGAAAGATGGAAAGATAAGGAGAAGAATGAGGAGAAGAATAAGGAGAAAGATAGAAAGATGGAAAGATGAGGAGAAGAATGAGGAGAAGAATAAGGAGAAAGATAGAAAGATGGAAAGATGAGGAGAAGAATGAGGAGAAGAATAAGGAGAAGAATAAGGAAAAGATATTATTTTTATTTTATTTTTCGTTTTTTTAAATAAAAACCGAAAAAGATATTTTTTTTTTCGTTTTTTTTATAAAGAGAAAAAACAAACAGAAAGATAGATAAAGTGATAGAAAGATAAAAAGTCTAATCGGTTAAGAATCACACACATAGAATAGTTATACCACGAGTTCCCGGCAACAACGCCAAAAACTTGTTAAAACTCTGGCAAGTGTACCAGATCGTATCAAGTAATAATAAATGGTAAGTCCAAGTATCGTTTTCCCAAGAGACTCATGACACTAAACTGTTGTGCTTTTGCTTAACCAATCAAGACTATAAGAAAAAAAATATTTATAGGGTTTTTGAATGTAAAGTGCGGAAAAATAAACATGAATGCAATTTGTCAATTGAGGTTAAACACAAAAGTGGATGAATGATGTTGATAAAATGAGATGGATTTGTTGCTAGGATTTAGATTTCACCCAATCACTCTCATAAATCTACTATTCTTATTAGATTCGATTTATCATCATATTGTCATGCAAACTTTCTTAGTATACCCTAAACTTGATCCCTCGACGAAAAGAGCCTATTACTAATTACTGGCTTGTTATCCCTAGCCTCCCCTTGTAATTAATAATGCATTATAAATGGAAGCGAAAACAATTGATCGTCCTACCCCCTATCCCTAGGTGGTATTTCTTAATCANGGAATTTCCCACCAGTTCATGACAGTACCGTATGTTCCCGTATCAATAAAGACAAACAACAATTTTTGAATGAGTTAAACGATAAAAGCATTAAGCGCAGGTGAGAAACCCAACAATTGATAATCAAAGCATACGACAAGCATATGGATAAATAAGAAATTCGATATATGAGAGTTTAGAGGTTACATCTTTCCCCAACAAATAAGATTAGTTCTCCATCGTCATGGAGAAACTAGGTGAATAATGGAATGAAAGAGATACAAACCCTAAAAAGGAGAAAATGAGAGTTGTCACCATCTTCAAATCTACCCCAAAGGGGTGAAAAGTGTGTTTCTGTGCCTAAGCCATCAAAAGATACAAACCCTAAGACGTTCTTGCCTTTAAATAGGACATAAATATAACAAAAAACAATTCCAAGCCCAAACAGATCATAAAAATCGCATAAAACAAGTCCAAACCCATTTGAAAACCGCCTAACGCCTAGTTTCACCGCCCGACAGTTTCCCTCAAGCCGCGCCACCGCCCGACGATCAATTTCACCGCTGGGCGCTGGTCAACTGCACTCTGGTCAACTTTTCAGCATTCTGGTCAATTGATTGACTTTTCTAGTTGACTGATTGACTTTTCTGCATTCTGTTTGACTTTTCTGCACTTCAACCATTTGATAATTCAACCATTCTTTCAAATCATTCCAAAAACCTACAAAATCAAGGGAATTTAACGATAAAATCATAAAACATGTCCTCAACTCTTTTATTCACAAAACTAAAGAAAAATCATGATTCCAAGTAGGTTTCTAAGTAAAAAGGGTGCATTTGATATCAAAATTAAATATGAAAATAATTGTTTTTGAACCGTTATCAGCTAACTACTTACTATAACCATAATAGTAACACAACCATCAACATAGCATCACTTAGAGCATCTCAAATACCATGATCATCTTCATAGATACACCACCATCACGATTATCCCAGTCATGAACAAAATGTATCAAAATATATGTGATTAACGTATCAAAATTTTATATGAGAATATAAGTGATTAAATTGATTTGGATGGTTGAATATGTATCAAATTTGCTCTGATATGACTTTTGTAAAACTTTCTGATACATTATTTAAACATGCTTGATTAATACATACTATGAAGTATTTATGTTAGGCATTTGTGATTTAGTATTTGTATATGCATATTGACAGGGGGAGTATTGTATGTTGATTGTAATAATGGTTCACATGTTTTGATAGGGGGAGAAAATGATAAAATCATGTGATATTATTGACATGGGGAGCATCAAAATAATTCTGTAATACTGATTGATGCATCTCTATTTGCTTCATTATCTTTGTTTCAATTACAATGTACAAAATGTCCTTTTTTGCTAATGCCCAAAGGGGGAGAAGTATTTGAAGTAATTGAAATGTGTTACTAAGATAATTGAAAATGTGTTTGATTGTGGATTGTACAACATGGTTTTATTAATCATGGTTGTACAACATAAAAAAAAGGGGGAGATTTTTGATAGGGGGAGCACAGTGTTAGCTAAACCCACTCCCTGATGTCCGTGATGTTTGTTTTCGATGATGATAACACATTGTTAATAAAAACACATGTGTGTGTATTGTGTATTGTGTTATGCTTACTGTGAAATTTGCACATGCATATTGCAATTGTCACTTGACATATTGTGTTGATTGATATATACTACTGTGTTTGTAATGTGATCATATCTGTATATGCACAATATTTGTGTTGGAATGAAAAAAACCACATGCACAAAAGCATATCTGTATGACTTAATCGATTACAATGTTGTGATAACCTATTAAGGTCATCAGACAAATTGAGTTTTTAAACTGTTGCAAAACAATAATATGGCCTTCTTTACCACACTCATAAAAGATAGGAGTAGAAGTTTTGCATCTTCTTTTGCTTCCCTTGGCATTACTTGCAAAATCAGACGCATTGTTTCTAAATTTCATAAATTTTGTAAATTTCTTTACCATCATATTGAGTACTTCTTTTTCTGGTACATTAGTATCTAAATCTGCATCGGTATCATTCCTTCTTGAAGTGTTCTTATTGGAAATCTTCAGGGTAATTGAGTGCTTTTGTTCAGTTTCTTCTTCCTGTTAGGAATCGGGTTGGCTTCGTTTTCCACAAAGAGGGGGGGGGG
>NW_014543462.1:7762-14358 GCF_000741045.1 Vigna radiata var. radiata | reverse complement strand
CTGTGTTTTACATCTTTCGGTACTTGATGATTGTATTTGTATGTTTTGAAACTTCTGTAGGTAAGAACAACCAGTCCAGCTGCATTTTCTCGAGCTANTGTTGTCATTGCTGTGAAGTACTCTATTGTTGAACGTCCAAAGAAGATAGATGAGATCATAGTCCCTGAAATATCCTCATTTCTGATGGTTATCAAGGATAATGACAGGGTGAGCTTTTACTCCCCTTACTGAATGTTAAGAAATATAACATGTTAAGAAATAAACATTGCGATGATGTATTAAGCTTGAACTTGTTTATTGTTGGTTGTTATTATGAGCATGCAGCATGTTAGGAGAGCTGCAGTTTTGGCTCTAAGCACATTTGCACCCAATAAGCCAAATCNCATCAAGGGGCTTCTTCCTGATTTGTTGCCTCTTCTATAGGATGAAACAATCGTTAAGGTAACCTGAATTGTGATACACACTTTGTTCCATGTGTTTCTGTTGAGTATATACATATTACANTAAAAACACATTCTANTCCCACTAACTCTGTGAACATTTAATTTAATTTGAATATATTCTGTAGTGGTTTTTGAGTCCACTTGAAATATGGGAGGTGATCTGATTTCTATAATGAAATTTTGTCAGCAAGTGCTCATAAGGACGGTTGATCTTGGTCCTTTCAAGCATATTGTGGATGATGGACTTTAATTGAGGAAGGTAGCTTTTGAATATCTTTTTGTCATTTAGAATTATCCCCACACTTTTCTTTCATTTCCAAATAGAGCATCTCTAATAATAGAACTCGTTTTTGGTTCTTAATACACTTTTTCTGGCTGCCTCATTGCCATATAAGATTTAAGAACTTCACCTACTTTTTGCTCCAATAGAAGAACCTACCTTGGATTTTGGATTCATCTTATGTGGTTAATTATGGAATTAAGAACAAGTTTTTATGAGGATGATGTTCACAAATGAAAGATGAAACATTACCTTACGAGGAAGGCTTGGCCAGTTAGGCTCTAGTTATGCATAATAAATTGAGCATTATGTTGAGTCAGAATATCAGACCNTAATAGAGATGTCTATACAATGCATTTTTTGTGNTAAATTCTTCATATTTAAATCACTTATTTGTAATATTTCTATGTATACATTATTGAATTAGATTTGGAAAATAGATCACTGGTAATTGATATTTATTTGTCTTTGGTTTAATAGAAGACCAATGTTCTATTACATGTAAAGACATTTAACTTTACGNTCTTAGTTGATATAGCTGAGAGCAGAATATCTAAGAAACTTCCCTAACCGTGTTGTGCATGTCTTTTGGTATTTAATTTATGTAAAGGCCTTTTAGGAATATTTTACTATGATATTGCCAACATTTATGAATTATATATATATATATATATATATATATATATATATATATATATATATATATTTAAAGTTCTGAAAAATGATTCTATAAGGATGGATTACTTTCAGATATTTTGAAAAATTTATGAGTAAAAGTGAAGTTATTTTTAAAGCAAGGCAACTAATGCAGCAAAGTTTGTCTCACGGAGCATGTAGTCCGAAATTGTCTATAATGCTAGAAGTATTGTTGGAGCATTTCATCAAGTATTATTCTATTTTTGAAAAGGTGTTGATATTTGCTACTACCTTCTTTCGGTATTGTTATGTAAAGAAAGTTTTCAATTCTTGAGGTAAATGACACTGGTCTTAGTTCTCGTAGCATATTATACCCAATAAGACCAAGCTGTGACTNAATATTAACTGTGCCACCATGATAGGTTTCTGATAAAGAAACCTAAAGCTTTTCCCAACTTTCACACACAAAACCACTCACAGACTATGTATAACCTCCGCTGTTTATTATTCAACAAGAAAGAATACAAGAACGAAGTAATATGGGAGCCTAACCTCCCCCAACAAGACTAAATAGTCTGTTCAGAATACACCAAGAGTCAAAAGGTAAGTCTTAGCAATTAACACCTATCTATTTATACAACCCAACCCAGCGCACTTTCTAACTATCAAGACAGTTAGATTAACTAACTCTCAGTCTCCTATCATTACCCCCCTTCTTCCACAACCTTGTCCCCAAGGTTGAACTCAGGTATTGATCCTGGATCACCAAACTATCTTCCCAGGTAGCGCCATCTCTCCCACCCTCTTGCCATTCGACCAGGCCTTGATCTACTATATCTTCTCCCTGCGGTATCTGCCTCCTTCGTAGTATCTTTACTGGCCAAAAAGTTGGCCCTTCCGCCTACGACTCTGTTGGTAATTCCTTGTTTGAATTTTGAAAACAACTGCTTTATTGCTATTATTGTACCATTTAACAGTGACCCTTGTAAACACAACCAAAGCCCCCTTTGCCAGTTTTGTTTGTTGCATCAAAGTTTTTGGTTGTTGCTTTGATTTGTCTTAGTGTAAATAATCTCATCTGCAAATCGATACCCCTAAGCTCCTTGTACACTGGATCTTTGCCTCCTAACCATCCTATCCACCTCATAAAAACCAGCCCCAGAAGAAGAACTAAAACACCAACAACTATGCCAATTGCCAATATGACATCAGTTCTGTTGTCATCCTTCCTTGATGGAGGTTTAAAATTAGGGCTTACCAAATTAGCAGACACTAGTGGTCCATAAACTCCTCTTATGGANATGCCAGGAGTTCCTTTTCCAGCCCAGTAGAAGTGAATCTTCAAAGTATGTTGCGTGACAGTAGCATTGAATGTCTTTACAATTGGTTTGCCAGTACCACCCGCTTCTCCTTGGATATCAAAATCTTCCAGCACTAAATTCCCATGGATATAGACGCCAAATACCCTATTTCCGAGACTGTTAAGGGACTTTTCATTGATGAAAATAATCTCTGCAAAGTTTGATTGTGTAATTTACATTTATTAGGNAGAGGCCATAGTATGTTAGAACAAAGGAAGAAACGCGAGCTGTTGTATATAGCAGACCAATATATAACATTGCAGCATCTTTGAGTGGAATGCGGTGTTGCATGTCCCTAAGTGGAAGTAATCCTTGTTTTTCTTGGAAGACGTGGTAGTGCACCTGCAACCCNACTTGCAGTTCTGCTCTCTACTCCCCCNTCAAATCAGCTTACCACTCATCTTCCACTTGCTTCTCCACTTGGTCCCGTTCCCACACAATTGCCCATGACTCAACATTTGTTAATTTTGGCTTTACCAGCTGTCGGGATACAACTTGGTGACCACTTATCTAAATCCTTTTACCCTCTAGGTAATACACCATGGTCATCTCTCCCCAATTAATCAGTAATTCTCCCAACTTGCCTAGCCATGCAACACCTAATATGGNGTAGAAGGAAGGATCTAAGTACACATGACCATATAGAAAACATTGTTATTGAATCTTTCCAGTCTCCTTTTGAAGAGATAAAGTTTTTTGCCTCATATGCTCTTGGTAACATTGCTGTTGGTAATCTTCCAAAATACTTGCCATTTATCTTGGATCAGATTGATAATCAGCAGAAGAAACAATATCTCTTGCTCCATTCTTTGAAAGTGTAACATCCCATTTTTATATTATGACACAAGTCAAAAACAATTCATTATGTTCTAAGCAGAAATACTTATAGGAAATTCCCTATAATTCTTATACCAGGGGGAATAAATCTTAGTCCATTACATCCAAATGTAAGGCATTTATTACAAACTTGTAAAATCAAACTCAACAAATCAAATAAATTGAAAATGTTTGAAAGAAAACAAAATAAATCTTTCCCAGTTTCTCCCAACTACTTGCCGCTCTAATCATCAACTGGAACATCTGTAATAACGTCTGCTCCCGTATAACAACACGAATTATACGATCATCGCATTCCCATACACAAACAATAAGGGTAAGCTACCATATTCATCACATAATAAAATATCAACATAATAGTTGGTAATCATCAAAGTAATACTATAACATAACATATTCAATCAAGTATCCATCACAACTCAACCAATCCAATATGACACTTTGTCCCTTGGTACTCTACTATACGAAACCTGTTCACCAAAACAGGATACCTGTTCACCAAAACAGTATACCTGTTCACCAAAACAGGACACATAAACCTGTTCACCAAAACAGGACAATCGAATTCTTCTACCGTCTCTTATAAACGAAGGGCATCATTTCCAATTTATCCCTTCTAAAAACAAAACACAATTAACGGAAATTTCTCATACTTATTTAACCAAACTAACATGCATCAACATCAAATCTTTAATGATATATATATAACAATCTATTATATTGAGAATCGGAATTACATCCGATAAAATAAAACCGAAGGAAGTAACATAAATAATATCTAAAGGCCTAAAATGCTTACTATGCGTTATCTAATACTTTCATGATAAAAAAAAATACTTGATAATCATTACTGTATCATGCATATAATGTACTATTATAATATCTAACATGCATTAATTACAAATTCTATTCTTTCATTATAAAAATAGTTATTTTATAACATCATTATAAACTTAAATTACTTAACAACAAATAATAACTACTGGACCTTTTTAATTTGCAGGAAGGGTCACGTGAATTCATTAAAAGCAAAACTACTTTGCACGCAAAACGAGACTTACAATGTATGTTTCTACGTAACTTATTATACAAATCAATCTACATGCAATCACTGTCACTGATTACTTAAAGTACTGCAACCCCATAAACAAGGTCTACTACAATTAATACTAAGTTATTTAATTAACTTTTTATCCCACGAGAAGATTAGCCAACAAACTATATGTACTTAGGAATACACAAGCCGGAACAGGCATACTATCAGAATAACAAAGCTAGGGTCCCCACTCACACCAGTACACAATTCACTATCCTGTTTAAATTAAAGCACTACCTCAGTAGACCAAAAGAAAAAAAAATGATAATACTTCCTGGTACAAATTCTACCGTAAGAAAAACCACAGACATCATAAATCCTCTGATACCTAAAATATAATCTAATTCCACTAACTAAAACATCTTAATGCCTCATCAACGCATCCTAATTTAACCCCATGAAAGTGACTACCCTTGACACAGTCTATTACACCACACTCTGCCAGCTTTGGCTTGTCTCAAATATGCTCCTGGTATACGAAATTCTCTAACCTTTCCTGCATAATTTTTATCCTAAGAAAATTAGAAGTTCCCCAACTGTTCCATTCACTCCTAACAATGTTTATGCTCTAGGTATTATAACATCTATTCAGTTCGTAACCACAACCCTCAAAACATAGTGTCATACACCTAAAACCGTGAACACCATTCAAACCAAGCCAACAATGGCCCCAACTTAACATGTTAACCACTCAACCTGTAAAACTAAAAAAAATCATAACTTCATGGACCTCACTCACCACTCAACAAAACAAACCACATGCAATACGTAAACCTATATTTGCACCATAACAGTGAGTCCAACCACCCCTTGATCATGCGAAACTTTACAAGTATTAGGAATAATAAAGGGAATAAACTCTACATTTACCATGCAATATCTAAACATATATATACATATATATTGTTCGTTGCATCCACAACAAACCATTTGTAATGAAGAAGATTTCCCAACCTACAGTAATGGTAAATCATAGATTTACGAAGCCACATGTTACAACCCACATCACCAAAACACAAAGCATGCCTATATTTTCACAGAAAGAGTTGTTACCCCTTCACAACTACACTATCTGATTTAAATAGTATAGAAACCTCTCAGTATAAACTAAACTTCTAGGAATCCCAACACCCTCATTCATGCGTTAACCAAAACATAAAACCCATCTTTTACTCTAATCATAGTATATATATATATATATATATAAACTCAATTTCCTCTATCCTTATCCGGCATACTGCTACCTCTTCTCGCAAAACTTTCCTTCATGTGCCCAGAAATACAATAATCCTCACAATGCATTGCTTATAATATCACATACCTATTATTCCTACCATCTAACTATCTAACCCCTATAATCATCATACGACCCCATGCCACAATACCAACTTTAAAGATACCTTAACCAATGACCATGGAACCATAATACAGAGATAAATTACGAAACACAAAAAAAAACAATTATGAACATTATCATCTCATTGGTACAACTACATACAACCCAAAAATCTCATACTATAATCACGTGCATCATGTTTAATCAATACATCAAGGAGTTAGCTTCCCTTACCGTAGATAGATCCTAGCTTTCTTTCTTAGCCCAAGCTTCAGAACCAAAAACTTCACCTCCTACGCGTTACTTTCTTGCTTCCAGTGTACACACCCCTTTTCTCTTTTTCTCCCAAATTTTCCAGAGTCTCTCTCTTAAATAAAACCACTCCCAACCACTAACCCCTATCTGTTTGCATTTTGTTGCCTTTCTTTTCGGGAAAGTCACTCAAAAGTGACTTTAGATATTTTAATTATGTTGTTACCCGAATTTTAAATTGAGTTTAGTGGCCCAACAATGAATATTTAAAATATAACAGTTAAACAACCAAGTTTATTTATTTATTTTAATTAGTATATACACAAAACATATACTAAAAAATACAGATCACACT
>NW_014543462.1:3569-6497 GCF_000741045.1 Vigna radiata var. radiata | reverse complement strand
CAACAATGGTGCCAAACCTTATCACGAGGGCTCCCTTCAAACCATCCCATGAACGATTCTTTGCTTTCTCCTTCCAAGCTTTGAACCAGTAGCGAGCGCTACCTTCCATACTGAATTCCGCTAACCGGACCTTCTCCTCATCTTCCGATACTCCTTGCAAATCGAAAAATCGATCCGCTCTGTTGATCTAGATAAGGAGATCCGATCCACCGAAGGTGGGTAGTTCCACCTTTTTCCTCCAATTAATTGCGCCTTTAGTCCAACCACTCCCTTCTCCGCTTCCGTTCTCCCCTGTCTTGTTCACATTTCCATTGACCGACCCCTTCCCGCTAAGACCTTCGCAATCTCTTTCAATTCTTGACGAATCGCTGCAGTCTCAGCCTTGATCCCCTCGACCGCAATTTCCACCTTCCCCATCCGCCCCTCCATCACGTTAACTTTTCCGTCAATCTTTCTCTCCATGTATAACCCGCACCCGTCCGTTCAAGATCCGGTAGGTTGGACCAAATTGATAGGTTTCTGATAAAGAATCCTAAAGCTTTTCCCAACTTTCACACACAAAACCACTCACAGACTATGTATTACCTGCGCTGTTTATTATTCAACAAGAAAGAATACAAGAACGAAGAAATATGGGAGCCTAACCTCCCCCAACAAGTCTAAACAGTCTGTTCAGAATACACCAAGAGTCAGAAGGCAAGTCTTAGCAATTAACACCTATCTATTTATACAATCAAACCCAGCGCACTTTCTAACTATCAAGATAGTTAGATTAACTAACTCTCAGTCTCCTATCACACCAGGTAACAGAAGTAGGGAATTTGATGTAAACTTACAGCGGATTTTTTTTTTCTTTTTTATTTTCAATGCTTTAAATTCCAATGAAGAGACTAGTTATGAGTTTTAAAATGATGTTTGGAATGGTTCTTTTAGATTGACGTAGAGGTGTTTGTAAGAGCTTGTATGAAGAAAGTAGAGTATACACCCTTGTAATAATATTTTCTTGTGTGTGGTGTTGTATAATGATATGATAATGTTCTTATAAAATTTGAAATGTTCACAGCTACATGCTACAATCGCAATGAAATAAAGAAACAGATCATCAAATATTATAGAACTATTTTTAAGAGAAAATCTTCAATATACTCTAAAATATTCAAAGTTAAAATATTGATATTATAGATATCCCAACAGTGCGTTTAGGATGCTATTTATCCTTTATGATTTGGGTAGTTATATTATGCCATGCCCTCAAGGCTGAGTAATTTTTGGAGGTTAGAAGATATGTTTCTTTGCCTTTTGGATTTCTTTTTTTCCTTTTTCTAAAATAGCTATTTTGTTATAAAACTGAATTTGATTTTGAATTCTTTACTGTTTCAAGAAAGTCTTAAACATTTTGGTATAATATTTCATTCATTTGCTTCTGTTTGAATGTTGATTTGATTGTTTGTTTTTGTAATAAATTTCCATTTCCTTTTATTGATGGATGCATTATGCATACAATGAATTCACTTGGATGTGGTTAATAATCTATCATTATGCTGATAAGATGATAGATGACTTCTTTGGACGTGGTTGCATAAACCCACGATTGACAAAGCCCCAGGGTAATTATCTTCTCTAATTACAGAGAAACTGTCAATTAATGTTAATTTGAATTATTTAAAATCATATTCTACACAGCTATTGGAAACTTTTAGCCAAATTTAAAATTTTATTGTGTCAATTCAATTCCTTCAGGGATATAATGAATGCACTTGAAGATATTAGGGAATTAATTTGAGCTACTGAGTTTGTTGGTCAAAGTTCAGGTACTTTTGATTATACTTTGCTATTGAATTTTTATCGTGTGCTGAATGTAACATCTGGTGGTTATTCCCAAAGCATGTGTTACTTGGTGGGATTGATATGTGTGTGGATGACTATGATTAATCACCTGCAACAGTAATAAAGTAGAAGGGGTGGTCAAAAAAACACAATAGAACAAATAGAGAAGAGAATAGATGAGAGAGATAAAATATTTTATTCATGCCTTTTTTTTGTAAAGGATATTTGTACACATCAGTGCTCTCGATTTGCTACCCATTTTATTCTTACAGTTATCCTTCTAAGTAACAAATTCCCCCATCCAAATGGGCATTTTTGTTCTTTCTATTGGACTTTCTTATAATCTTGTTTGTTGTGATACCTGTTCACTAAGATAGTAATGGTTGACCTGATCGAACCACCTCTCCTTCAAGTAGCACTCTTAGTGATCCATATAATCAATTTGAGTGTTCATCTCGGTGAGTCTTGATAACCTACTTTTGAAGCATATTGTTGACTGAACTGAAGCTTATTCCACGTTGTATTGGCTACATATTTATTTTGGTTGAACTTTGTATGTGTATATATCAATTGTCAGGCTCCTAACTATCAGAAACAAAAGTGGGAGAAGACAGCCCAAGTTTCTTCTATCCAGAATTCGCAAGATATGAGAGAGCTTGTGTGATGCATTCCTTTTTTCTTACATTTAACTTGTGTTGTTTATGTTATGCATTCGTGATTGAATTATTCATTCGTTTTCCATAACATCTGTCATTGTAAATACACTAAAAAAAGCCAGAAAAGTAGGAAGGTCCACAAATTCTCATTCTATGCAAATTGCTGATGCATCAAACAATTTGTCTTCATCAATTTTAAGGTGCTTATAATCATTTATTTCTTCCTCCTTGGATTGTGATTATTTACGAAGTTGTAAACTTTATTTTAGTCTGTCACATGTGTATTTTACTTAAATTATTTCATATTTACGAAGTTGTAAACTTTATTTCTTGAGTTTATGCTTTTATTAGGGGTTAGGGTTTTTAGGGGGTTTTGGGGGTTTAGGGTTAAGGGTTAAGGGTTTAGGGTATAAGGGTTTAGGGTGTAGGGTGTAGGGTGTAGGGT